>NC_142463.1:12487463-12638979 GCF_049115385.1 Moschus berezovskii
GGGAAACATCTGGGGAAAGGTATGAGGTGCTCTTAGAGGGGAATCACTGCTGAGAGCCAACCTATTTGGTGTTTTCTGAGTCCCCTGGGTCCACTCTGGGTGAAGGAAGAGAGGTCTCAAGCCCAGCCTTGCTGCTGAGCGCAGCAGCTTCCTCACCCAGCATCCTTGGTGGCTGTTCAAACTTGCCCTTCCCTCTCCAACTCACCACCTGCCTAGTCGCCCCTTCACAAACCTAATCGCAAAGTGTCCACGCTGTGCTCAGAGTTGATGCGGACCTTTCAGTTGGGCAGGTCAATGTCAAATTGCACTCCTCCTAGCTTGCTGAGGACCCGAGCGACTACGTTAGAGCAGCCTTCACAGGTCATATCCGCGGAGAACTCGTGCTGCGGCATGACTGAGGAGGAGGTGGTGGCTGCGGTGGTGACTACGCCTCCACTGGCTCTGAGCGCTGCCTGCCACCCAGGTTCCCTCCACTCGCCACCTTCCCCCAACTCTGACTGTTCCTGTCCTTCCCGTCCCAGGTCCTGAACCAGCCTCGCCACCAGATCAGTGACTTGGTGCCATCAACCGTCCCCTCCCAGCCTACACAAAAGAGTTCTGTCTCCTCCACCCTCAAAGGCCCCCTCTGCAGCCCCTTCAGGCCAATCACCTCCTTTCCTTCCTGAAAGTCCTTCTGTGTGTATCACTTCCAAATCATCTCTTTTCATCCCTCAGCCCCGCTGCAAACTAGCATTCCTCCCAACCCAACAAGCTCCTCGTTCCAGCCTCATCCCACATGACCCCTCTGCACCCTTGCCAGCCCAGACCTTCCTTCCTTCTTGAAGTGGTCTTCTTTGTTGGCTCCTGGCCTCCAGGACCTTTTAGTTCTCTCCTGACTTGCTGTGACATCAACTTGGGCCATGTCCTGCAGCCCGGGGTTCCCCAGCAAGCTCCTCAGGTGCCTTGCCCCCTTTCTGCACACACTCTCCCAAGCTCGCTAACTGTAGTCCTGAGTCCTCCAGCGACATCCAAACCCATCTCTCCTGAAGCCAGAGGGACACCCCCAACCCTGTCCTCCACCATCCACCCTAAAACTCATCTGGCTCCTGTGGCCCCTGCCTTCATGAATGGCCATCGAGCCAGAGCCCTCCTTCTCTATGCCCTACATTGATTTATCACCAGATCCTGCTGACTCTGGGTTTCTCAGGTGGTGCGAGTGGTAAGGAACCCACCAGCCAAAGCAGGAGATGCAGGAGATGTGGGTTCCATCCCTGGGTTGGGAAGACCCCCTGGAGGAGGGCATGGCAACCCACTCCAGTATTCTTGCCTGGAGAATCCCATGGACAGAGGAGCCTGGTGGACTTCAGTCCACAGAGTCTCAAAGACTCAAGACACTACTGAATAACTAACACGCCCGTTAACTCCACCTTCCCTCTCCGGAATTAACTTCACTCAGTCTCCATAGCTGTCATCCTGGTTGGATCTTTTATCTCACACCGGGACAGCCTCCCAGTCCTCCTCTGCCTGAAGTATTCCTCCCTCCAGATCCCTGCACGCCTGGTCTCCATCTCTCCCTCTAGCCTCTCTCCCCACAACCCCTTTCTTTCCTCACCCTAGTTCTCTTGCTTCTGCTCTTTCTTGGGCATATCAAGCTGGCTCCCGCATCTCAGCACCCTCTGGAAGCCCTTTCTCTTTCTTGGGCATATCAAGCTGGTCCCCACATGTCAGCACCCTCTGGAAGCCCTGTCCACTGGGTCAGCAGTTTTCAAACGTTTTGGTCTCACGGCTCCATCATTGTTGTTGCTGTCCAGTCACTAAAGTTGTGTCAGACTCTTTACAGCCTCATGGACTGTCGCACATCAGGCTTCTCTGTCTGTCACCATCTGCCAGAGCTTGCTCAAACTCATGTCCATCGAGTTGCTGACACCATCCAACCATCTCATTCTCTGTCGCCCCCTTCTCCTTCTGCCCTCAATCTTTCCCAGCATCAGGGTCTTTTCCAATTAGTCAGTTCTTCACATCAGGTGGCCAAAGTATTGGAGCTTTGGATTCAGCATCAGTCCTTCCAATGAATATTCAGGGTTGATTTCCTTTAGGATTGACTGGTTTGATCTCCTTGCTGTCCAAGGGACTCTCAAGAGTCTTCTCCAACACCACAATTTGAAATCATCAATTCTTCTGCACTCAGCCTTCTTAATGGTCCAACTCTCACATCTGTACATCACTACTGGAAAAACCATAGCTCTGACTAGACAGATCTTTGTCAGCAAATTGATGTCTCTGCTTTTTAATATGCTGTCTAGGTTTGGCATAGCTTTCCTTCCAAGGAACGAGTGTCTTTTAATTTCATGGCTGCAGTCACAATCTGCAGTGATTTTGGAGCCCAAGAAAATAAAATCTGTCACTGTTTCCACTTTTTCCTCATCTATTAGCCATGAAGTGATGGGACTGGATGCCATGATCCTAGTTTTTTGAATGCTTGAGTTTTAAGTAAGGCTTTTCACACTCCTCTTTCACTTTCATCAAGAGGCTCTTTAGTTACTCTTCACTTTCTGCCATCTGTGGTATCATCTGCACATCTGAAGTTGTTGATATTTCTCATAGCAATCTTGATTACAAATTATGATTCATCCAGCCTGGCACTTCGCATGATGTAGTCTGCACGTAAGTTAAATAAGCAGGGTAACAATGTATAACCTTGATGTACTCCCTTCTCAATTTTGAACCAGTCCATTGTTCCATGACCTGTTTTAACTGTTGCTTGTTGACCTGCATACAGGTTTCTCAGGAGGCAGGTCAGGTGGTCTGGTATTCCCATCTCTTAAAAATTTTTCCACAGTTTGCTGTGATCCACACAGTTAATGGCTTTGGAGTAGTCAATGAAGCAGATGTTTTTTGGAATTCCCTTGCTTTTTCAATGAGCCAATGGATGTTGGCATTTGATCCCTGGTTCCTCTGTCTTTTCTAAATCCAGCTTGTATATCTGGAAGTTCTTGGTTCATGTACTGTTGAAGCCTAGCTTGAAGGGTTTTGAGCATTACCTTGCTAGCATGTGAGATGAGCGCAATAGTATGGTAGTTTGAACATTCTTTGGCATTGCCTTTGTTTGGGATTGGAAAGAAAACTGACCTTTTCCAGTCCTGTGGCCATTGCTGAATTTTCCAAACTTGCTGGCATAATGAGTGCGGCACTTAAACAGCATCATATTTTAGGATTTTAAATAGCTCATGACTCCATTACATTCTTAAAATTTGAGGACCCCAAAGAGCTTGTTTGTGTTCACATGGCTTGTATCTATCAACATTTGCCAAAAGAGACATTAAATATAAGAATGTTTTAAAACAGTGGAACACATAGCCTCAGCAGCTGTCAGAGTGAGAAGGTCATTACACACTCACAGAGTCCCTGAAATCTCCATTGCACACTAGAGACAGCATGAGAGTAGAAAAGGCGGACGGTGTCTTATTACAATCAACCCTCTGTATCCGCAGTTCTGCATTTGCAAGATCAACCAACCGAGGACTGAAAATAGTTGGAGGAAAAAATTCCAGAAAGTTCCAAAAAGTAAAACTTGAATTTGTCTCTCTGGCAACCATTTATATACCATTTACGCTGTATCAGGTATTATAAGTAATCTAGAGATGATTTAAAGTGTACATGAGGATGTGAGCAGGTTATATTCAAACAATATGCTGTTTTATATAAGGGAATTGAGTACCTGTGGATTTTGGTGCCCTCATGGGTTCTGGAATCAATCCCCCATGGGTACCAAGGGACCACTGTGTTATGTTTCCGCCTTGCAGATCCCCTGACAGGGTCTCAGAGTCCCCAGACAACACTTTGAGAACTGAAGCTGCAGATAATACCCATTTCTTTCATTGTGTTACTAATCCATGTCCCTTACGGCACTTATTCCCACCTGCCATTATCCACTTGCTCGCTTGCTTATTTCATCTCCCCACTGGGATACAGGACCCGTGAGGGTACAGACCCAGACTCTTGTTCACTCATAGCTGACACTCAAAAACAAGATTCTTCAAGGAATGAATTGGATCGAAGCAGTTGTTTTCTGCCTTTGCTGTATATTAAAGTCATGGGTAGATGGTGCTTTTACAATGCCTACATCCCAGCCAATTAAACAAGAATCTGGGCATGGGCATAGGCATCAGTGCTTTATAAAGCTCCCCAAGTGACTGACTGATCTCAATCCCTAGGGAGAGACAGCTTATTCCTCTCTTGGTTGGAGTTACACAGGATCTAAAGGATGGCCACTCCACCTCTTACCTGTCTCCTTCTGGGTCAGCAGCAAGTCCAAGGGGAACTAGATGAAGGAAGCTACATTAAGTCCCCTACATACAAACCAGTTCCATTCTGAGAGCAAGTTTGTAAGTCCAATTTGTTCATAAGTCCAACAAAGTTAGTCTACACACACAACTAACAATGTCAGCTATATAGAACTGTACTATAACAAGTTTGTAATACTTTTCACACAAATAAATAGATACAAAACAGACACACAAAATAAACAGTTTTAATCTTACAGACACGTGAACTAACTTACGTGACTAGACATGCAAACATATGTTCACATCTTTGAAAGTTTGCAACTCGAAGGGGGGAATTTATGTAGGGGACCTACTGTACTAGACTTGGGTCCTTGGCTGTAAGGAAGTGCCCTCCCTCCTCAGACCCTGAGCCTTGGATTATTTCACTGGGGTCCACAACTCACAGGGAGGTGCTGGTTATTCTCACAAACAGGTCGGTGGGGATTGTCACTGGGTATGCTGTCCTCCAAGCAGTGGTGTGGAATTCTGGTGCTTGCGTGACTCATGGAGTGTGACGGAGATTTCAGTGACTAGAGACAGAAGTGAGGCAGGTCCCAGATCGCCCTGGGCAGCTGGTGGCTTACATCCACTGGACTTGCCTCTCAAGAGTTGCCAAGTATGGCCATGAAATGTCAAACCTCCCACCTGAGCCAGACATCCCTCACTGAGCAGTCCCCTGTACCCCTGCCTGCGATGGGAAGTCACAAGCCTTGCTGGGAACCACTGCTGGGGTAGGGTGGGGTGGGGTTGGGGGAGCAGTCAGCATCTCTCCTGCCTTGCTCTGTACCAGCTCCGCTCCGCTCCGCTCCTGGGCTCACTTCCTCCCAGCACCCGTCAGAGAGACAGAAGGGTCTTCATTGCACAAAGCAGGAAACTGAGGCACAGAAAGGTCTTGTTGACCAGTCTGACACTGGCCAGGGCTGTCTCAGATGGCTATGTGGCAAATTGGAACGCAGGAGTTCCTCAAGGATTAAACCCCAGATCAGCTATGTGAGCCTGGGGAGTCAAATCACCTGACCTGTCTAAATCAGTCTCCTTATCTGTAAAACCAGGAACATACATCTACCTCACAGATGGTTGCAATGGATCTGAAAGCACAAGACATTAGTCTGAAGCGGAGAAACTGCTCAATAAATAGTGATTATACTATAATCTTGGTGGATTCCCAAATCCCTCTTCTTTCCATCACACACTGCCGCTCCTCAGAGGGACATCACTTCTATTTGTGTATGACTTGACCTTCTTTTACATTAGCCCATCTAATTCTTTTTTAAAATATTATTTTCGGCTGCGCTGGGTCTTTGTTGATGCCTGCTAGCTTTCTGTTAGCTGCGGCGAGCGGGGGCACGGGCTTCTCTTGCTGTGCAGCACCGGCTCTAGGGCGAATGGGCTTCAGTAGCCACAGTGTGTAGGTTTAGTAGTTGCAGCACACAGGTTTAGTTGCTCCAAGCATGTGGGATCTTTCCAGATTAGAGATCGGACTGTGTCTCCTGCATTGGCAGGCAGATTCTTTATCACTGAGCCACTAGGGAAGCCCAGCAGGTGGATTCTTAATCACTGGACCACCCAGGAAGTCCAGCCCATTTAATTCTTGCAGCAGCAGAATCCCTGTGAAGTTGAAACTTTTGTCTACCACCCTGCTGTTTTTGCTTCTTTGATGGAGACACTAGGGGCCTGAGACGTTGTGTCACCTGCTCGGGTCCCACTGGGGCAAGTGGCAGATGTCCTGACTCCTTGTCCAGAACCTTCTCCACTACACAACACCAGTAGCAGCAGCCACAGGGGCCAGAGGCTGACCCCAGTCCCAGGGGGAGGCTCCGCCCTGGGTTCTCTGGGAAGGAGAAGGGCGGGGAAGCCTGAGGTGGGAGGGGGTGCAGAACAGAGGGTGGAGCTGTGTCCTTGATGTGGCGGCTGGGCCCAGTTAGGGCTGTCGCCACAGTCCTGGGGTTTGGCTGGAATAGCAACCACCATACGGCAACCACCATTTCCGTTGGTGTGGTAATGCCGGGTGGGTCTGGGAACCCAAGCCAGGCAGGGTTGGGAAGGCAGGATGTTTTGCCTCGCCTGACCTGTGGCTCTGTGTCATTGGGGTGGGGGTCCACTCCTGCCCTATTTCACTCCCATCAGCAGCCCAGCTCCCAGGCCCGAGTAGCCAGGGACCATACCTCAGTCCAGCTGGTACGCAACAGGAGAAAAGGCCTTGGCTTCAAGTCGTTCAGAGTGTGGAGGAGGGCAGAATAAAACCGACAGTTACTAAGAACCTACTGTGTGCTGGGCCTAATTTCTGTGTGCTTTGAAGAAATAAGCTCAATAGATCCCCTGGAGGAAGGCATAGCAACCCACTCCAGTATTCTTCCCTGGAGAATCCCATGGACAGAGGAGCCAGGCGGGCTACAGTCCACAGGGTTGCAAAGAGTCAGACACGACTGAAGCGACTTAGCATGCACGCGCTTTTCATAAAAGTCCAGTGAGGTGTTATCCTTATTTCACAGAAAGAGAGGTAAAGCCAAGGTCCCACAGTCCTAGGTGGTAGAGCCAGTACTCTGCCAAAGCTCGTGATCTTTCCAGGACACTGTGTCTTTACCGGAGGCCATGGCCACCAGGGGCTGGCCAAGGACCAGCACCCCCCCACTCCCTGTACCTCCACCTCCAGCCCCCAGGCGTGGTAGGTCCACCTTTTCCAGGTCAGGAGGATGAAAAGGTCTCCCCAGCATTTCTGCCACCCGGTTCAACCCCCAGAGGTGCTGATCCTCTCCCTGGGCCGGTACAGACGTAAGGATGGACACAAGAAATGAAGCAGTAGACATGAGGAACACGCTGGTTGAGGAAGGGTTGTTCTGAGTAGGAGAATAAGAGGGCACCATGGAGTAGATGGTATCCCAGTTGGGCTTGGAGAAAGAAGGTGGGTTTCCTTTCTCGTGGCAGGGAACTGTATCTTGTCTTTGGGAAGGGGGTGGGGGTGAGCAGCCATCTTTTCTATCAGAGGCCTCAGTCCCTCCATCAGAGCAGGCAGCTTCCTCCTAGCAGTGTGCATCTACCCCAAATCTTTCCTGGAAGGTGATGAAGGGCCAGGCGTAGGTGACGACACTTAATGAGTTAGGCTTGGAAGAGGCCTCTTCCGGGCTTTTAGAGATGCTGTCACAAGATAGGGGAGTGGCTGAAACCAGAAGACTGGGTAATGAGAGCCTTGGGGAGTGGAGTATGGCCAGATTCCTCATGGACAGGCACAGAACCTGCTCTCCACAGGCTTGGACTGGGACTTGGGAGGAGAAAGGGGGTCTGTCCACAGCTCTGGAGCAGCTCCTTGCAGTAGGACCAGAGAGAAGCGAAGCAAATGTCATTTGCAGGCCTCCAGGTGAAATCAAAATCCCGTCTATTATTCAAAAACTATTAGGAATTTAAAGAGGGTGATAGTAGAGCATTAGGCTGAGTTGGAGGACCCTTGTAAGCATAGATCACACACCCAGGAAAGCCACCGTCAAGGGGGGCGCCTAGGGAAAGTGATTAAGAGATGGGGCCACATGAAGGGAAGCCCTGGGGGTCTTCTTTGGGCCTACTGGTCTCCTGACCAAAACCCTGTAAATAAAAAGGTGAGTAATTCTGAGGACGCAACCTGGGGCCACAGGGCATTTTCTAGATGGACAGCCTGCTCTGTGGAGGCAGTTGTAAGCTTTCCCAAGGACACAGTCCACCTCAGTCAACCAGCATCCTCAAAGAGGCCAGGTCTTGCCTCATTTGGAGGAGATGGCATTCAAATATCCTGTCTTGGGGGAGCTCTAGAAATGCTGGAAAAAGATGTCATGCTTGGAGACCATCTGGGGAAAAGGCCTCTGGAGCTGTTCCTTGAATTTACAGAACTGACAATGGAGGATCGGGGCCTTTGGCAAGCACAAAAAGTAATGGCCCAAAAGAGACTCAAAGTATTAATAACGGGCTTGGCTGGCACCGTCCACTAGTCTCCGGCCCTGGGGTTCGTGTGGCTGGGAAGCCTGGTCTCTGTTTCAGCAGTGGGATCAAAACCAGCTTTCAGGGCAACATAAGCCAGACGTAACTTTTAGCACAGACGTAACTTTCTAGTTCCTTTTTCCTACCCCTCATTTTTCAGTTGCCTTTAAAGAGGCCACAGAGAGCTGAAAAACAAACCCAAGTTTAAAGAGACAAGTGCAAAAATGCAAACTGGGCAAGGGGACAGACCTGCCAGCTGGACAAAATGTGCCTGGAAAACAGCATCCTCTGCTTGGCAGGTGCCGGGGGTTTATGGTTGAGTTTTGCAGCCGTTTCATCGCGTTACGAGCCAGCTCAGGAGACCCTCATAAAACTCTGCTTATATGAAAGAACAAACGAGCTGATAAAAGTCAGCTGCTGCCTATAAACACGCTGTGGGGATTGCAATTGAGTGGTGGATTTATTAGTCTGGGCTCTCTGTGCAAACTAAGAAGTACTGCACACGTCTGAGCCGGGAAGACGTTGCTCCCTGCTTCATGTGATGGTGAACGGGCCGGGTCAGCCCCCTCCCTCCCACATCACTCACTCCGTTAGAGACCAAGGGGAAGCTGAATTTAAGTTGCTGGAGCACATCACCTATTCTTACACTCACTTTTCTTGCCTCCCACAAGAGCCCAGAGAAAGGGTCCATCTCTCTCCACTCACTGCATCGTCAGCACATCTTTGGGAGAGCACGTATCACAGCGGCCTGATGTATCTGCAGACCTACTGTGTACGTCTCTCGTTTATCTTTGTGTCACGGCAGTTTGTTCTGTGCTGGGCATGCAGGGGCGCTTCCGAATTAAAGAATATGGATGTGGCAGACAAGGTGCTATGTACGTATGTGGCTATGACCTTGCTCCAAACAGCACAGGGGGGTTGGGGGAACAGAGCCGAGGTGCCTGTTGGAACTGAGGACCAGTTACAAACAGGGAAGAGGCGCAATGAGGAAGTTATTAAGGCTTCTTTCTTCCCTAGAGCAGGGCACTATTTGTGGCCGTCCTACCCAGCTCTCTCTAGGCTGCTGCTTTTTTCTTAGGCTTAAGGCTATTTCTTCAAGAATGACCCCACAAGAAAACGAGGGGGTCCTTGAGGAAGATACAGCTACCTTGGCCTGCCCACACATACTGGATCAGAATCTCTGGGGCACCCTCCTACACTGTACCAGGTACCAGTCTCAGAAAAAGTGACTTTCCTTTGCACCCGGCAGAAACCAAGAAGGAGCCTTCCAGGAACGATGGGGAGGAGGGAGAGTGCCTGGAAGGACTGGCTTCTCCTCCCAGCCCCTGGCATACGGGGCACAAGTGTAAGGCTCTGGCAGGCAGCCCCAGGACACGCTCCAGCCCTCCTGGCTCTGGGATCAGAAGGGAGGGTAACTGGCAAGGTTGCAGCGCCCTGAGCCTTGGCCGCCTCGTGTGCCCTGCCAAGCCAGATGGGCGCAGTGCCGCACTCATGGCTGCGACTGGAGGACTCACGTCCCAGGCACAGCTGGGCATCTGGGAAACCAACTCTTGTCACAGCTGAGGAAGTGTCAGGGGTGCTTCTGCCTTCTGTGGCCGACAGGAAACAGCCGTGTGTAAGGGAGAGACCCCGTTCACCAGAACCAAGAAAACCCTGGTACGAATACTGGCAATGCCGCTGGTAAGCTGTGGCCACTGGGGAGCTCAGCATCTCATAAAGCATACTCGTATCACGGCTTCTTAAGGCCTGAGGAAGATGTCAAAAGGGCAAAGCCCAAAGCTACGCGCTTTGTTGTTTGCTGCTCAGTCGCTAAGTTGTATCCAACTCTTTGCCATCCCACTGGCTGCAGCACGGCAGGCTTCCCTCTCCTTCACTGTCTCCTGGAGTTTGCTCAAACTCATGTCTGTTGAGTCAGTGATGCTATCTAACCATCTCATTCTCTGTTGCCCCCTTCTCTTCCTGCCCTCCTCAATCTTCTCCAGCATCAGGATCTTTTCCAATAACCCTGTGCACTTAGTAGGTGACTAATCAGTGTCAAGTGAATTTCATCCCCTCCAATGTTCATAAACTTACCACAAGCCCTGACAACTCTGTTAGGACATACACTATTATTTTATTGCACAGACGAAGAAGCTGAAACTCAGAGGAGGGGAAACAACTTGCCCAAGATCACCTGGCTAGTCAGAGGCTGACCTGAGACTTGGTCCGGGCCACTTGAATTCAGCAAGGTTTCCCCTGAGCTGGTTATCGGCATCCGAGCTCCTTCCCTCACATCCATGAATCTGCTCCTTCAAAAGTGCGCTCTCCCTGCCTTCTCACCGGGAGAAGAAATTTCAAACACCTCAGTGCCTGAACAAGCTGGAGACAGTACCCAGCCCCCATCATCCTGATTAAAGTCAGGATGCCCTACTCTGCCTGAGAGAAGAATCTTGAAGTCCATGCTAAACGTGGATGGGGCAGGGGCACGAAAGAAACGTAAATTCTTCATTCTGTCCCAATAGATTGTCTCACCAACAAGGAAGACGGTTCTGAACACCAAGCGCCTATTTCCTCACCTGAGGGAAACAGACAAAAGAACTCATATTTGATATCTCAACCAACGAGCCAGCGGCATGGTTGGAGGAGGAGAGCTAGGACTCCCACTATGATGATTCTCCCTAAATTAGTTTATAAATTTAATACGAATCCAGTAAAAATATCAACAATTCTTTTTTTTTTTTTTTTACTGTGGGAGAGTGGATAGGATGGTATTAGCTAATTGAAAATTCCAGGGGAAAAAACCATGAGCAGTGGTGGGAATGAGAGAGAAGGCTGCCAAAACCTAACAGGTATTAAGGCTTTAGATAAATGGCCATCAGTATGGGGCTAAATGGGGCTTCCCTAGTGTCTCAGTGGTTAAAAAGAAAACCAAACACCACCACCCCCGCCACCACTTGCCAATGTATGAGACACAGGTTCAATCTCTGGGTCAGGAAGATCCCCTGGAGAAGGAAGTGGCAACCCATTCCAGTATTCTTGCCTAGGAAATCCCGTGGACAGAGGAGTATGGCAGGCTATAGTCCATGGGGTCACAAAAGAGTCAGACACAACTCAAGTGACTAAATAACAACAAAGGGGCTAAGTAAATTATTTTATACTCACACAACAGAAAACTATGGAACTCTTACAGAAAAAATTGAGGAAGCCCTCTACATATTCATAAAGAATGATCTCCAAGATACAGCAGGTGGAAAAAACAAGGTATAAAACTTGCATGCACAGCATGCTACTATTTGTAGGAAGTTACGGGGAAAACACAACAATATTTGCTTGTATAAGTTGTCTATCACTGTGGAACGAATTACCCCCAAACTTAAATGACTTAAACATTTATTATCTTGTTTCCATGGGTCAAGAATTTGGGCCCAGCTGAGCTGGGCTGCCTTTGGCTTAGGTCCTCACGAGATTACAGTCAGCTGTTAGCTGGGGCTGTGGGCTCATCTAAAGCCTCAGCTTCAAAGCTCAGGCAGGCTTCTGGCAGGCATCAAGCTCTCACATGAGGTCGCCATGGGGCTGCCTCCCAGCCTCACAGTGGACTTGCCCCAAGGGAGTGAGCAGCGCCCTCGATGGAAGCCACAGCCTCTCCTCACAACCTACTTCCAGAAATGACATCCCACCACTTCCATTGTTTTTTGTTCATTAGAAGCAAATCTGTAAGGGCAGCCCACACTGAAGGGGAAGGGACTATACAAGGGTATGGGTCCTTGGGATCACTGGGGCTATCTTGGAGGGTACTCACCCCTCTGCTCACAGAGGTGAAGAATGCTTTTGGAAGGACACGCGAAATATTTAACATTGGTGGCCTCCAGCAAGGTGGCCTGAGTAATACAGGAGGGAAACTTTTCACTGAATACGCACCTGTGCCCTTTGAATTTTGTAGGATGTGAATGTACCACTTACTTTAAAAATTAACCAAATTAACTATAAATTTAAAAAGAACAATTAGAAGGATAGCAATTTAATACCATAAGAATGACTAAGAGGGAACAATTATATTTAAATAATACATAGTTATTACTTAGCACCATAAACATACTTGGAGCTATTCAGTCATGATTACTTGTTTAAATGAGGGCAGTTTTCACAAGCTCTTTACTATACTCACACAGACACACACACACAGAAAAGCAACTCCCATTTGCAAAATACATACTCTTGAACAAGGTATTCAGGGCTCTTCACAAATTCATTCCAGTCCACCCTTACAGACCCATTACTTGCCACTCTCACATCCCCCTGTGAACCCCAGTGACTTGCTATACTCAACTATTAACGTTTCCAGTTCTATGGTGTCCAAGCCACAAGCATGATGCCCGCACACAGCAAACTCCCAAGAGGTGTCAGCTTCCAGTCTTTCTCAAACACTGCCTTTGCTCACACTGTCCCTGGGCGTGGAGCACCCTGCACTCCTCTCCAAGCCTGAAGGCCTGACTGAGAGGTCAGTTACTGTGAAGTAGTCCCCCAAGCAGTTGGTTGTCACCTCTATTCTCCTACACAACTCTGTTTTGACTACACATACACTTTCACTATTGTATTACAATGTAAATCTCTTCAAGTCTGGTCCCTGGATCATCAGCATCACTTGGGACCTTGTTAGAAATGCAGAGTCCAGGGCCCCACCCTGGACCTACAGAGTAGGAATCTAAATTTTAACAAGATACCAGTGATTTATACGCCATCCAACCATCTTATCCTCTGACGTCCCCTTCTCCTCCTGCCTTCAATCTTTCCCAGCATCAGGGTCTGGAAGAGGAAGATTATGGCATCTGGTCCAATCACTTCATGGCAAATAGATGGGGAAACAATGGAAACAGTGACAGACTTTATTTTCTTGGGCTCCAAAATCACTGCAGATGGTGACTGCAGCCATGAAATTAAAAGACGCTTGCTCCTTGGAACAAAAGCTATGACCAACCTAGACAGCATACTAAAAAGCAGACATTACTTTGCTGACAAAGGTCCATCTAGTCAGAGAGATGGTTTTTCCAGTGGTCATGTATGGATGTGAGAGCTGGACTATAAAGAAAACTGAGCACCCAAGAACTGATACTTTTGAACTGTGGTGTTGGAAAAGACTCTTGAGAGTCCTTTGGACTGCAAGGAGATTCAACCAGTCCACCCTAAAGGAAGTCAGTCCTGAATATTCATTGGAAGGATTGATGCTGAAGCTGAAACTTCAATACTTTGGCCAACCTGATGCGAACAGCTGACTCACTGGAAAAGACGCTGATGCTGGGAGGGATTGGGGGCAGAAGGGGATGACAGAGGACGTGATGGCTGGATGGCATCACTTGATTCGATGGACATGAGTTTGAGTGAAATCCGGGAGTTGGTGATGGACAGGGAAGCCTGGTGTGCTGCAGTCCGTGGAGTCGCAAAGAGTTGGACATGATTGAGCAACTGAACCGAACTGAACTCACGCTTGAGAAACTGGTTTAAATCTTTCCCTCGTTGAACTGTAAATCTTTCTGGGTTCTCCTTTACCTGTCCCCAGAGTACATCATAAGACCTAATACCTAAAGATCTTAAGGTTATTTACAATTATTGTATATATGATGGGCTTCCTTTGTGGCTCAGTGGTAAAGAATCCACCTGCAATGCAGGAGCCACAAAAGACATGGGTTCAATCCCTGGGTCAGGAAGATCCCCTGGAAGAGGGCATGGCAACCTACTCCAGTATTCTTGCTTAGAGAATCCAATGGACAGAGGAGCCTGGCAGGCTGTGGTCCAGAGGGTCACAAAGAGTCGGACACAACTGAAGCACCTTAGCATGCATGCACAGGTAGAAAAACATGAAGACTTAAAAAATACATGTAAAACATAAGACTATAATAATCCATAGAATGGTACAGAATTGCGTTGAGCTATATTCAGAGAGCGGAGAAGGCAATGGCAACCCACTCCGGTACTCTTGCCTGGAAAATCCCATGGGCAGAGGAGCCTGGTGGGCTACAGTCCATGGGGTCGCTAAGAGTCGGATACGACTGAGCGACTTCACTTTCACTTTTCAGTTTCATGCATTGGAGAAGGAAATGGCAACCCACTCCAGTGTTCTTGCCTGGAGAATCCCAGGGATGGGGGAGCCTGGTGGGCTGCTGTCTATGGGGTCACACACAGTCGGACATGACTGAAGCGACTTAGCATGGCATATTCAGAGAAAGATATGAAAAACTAGCCCAACTATATAAAGGTGTTTCTTTAAAGACAATTTAAATAACAGTATATATCAATGATACCCAAATTGTTAAAAAGATTGTGACTATAGACACTGAAAAGATACATATAAAATATCTCTGATGGAGTTCATTTTATGCTTTTCTACATTTTAAATGTTTTCCACAATTTTTCTATAATTTTTAAAAAAGCATATCATCACTTTTATAACTTAAAAAGTCATTTTCATTTTGAAAAATATCTACATTCTTTCTTAAGTCCCTTTACATCCAATAACTGAGATTTTTAACCAGCCCAGGAAGCTGACAGGTCTGCAAGGACCACGACCATTTCACAGATGAAGGCACTGGGCCTTAGAAACATCCTGATTGCCTGACTCTGGGCTAGGGACCTCCCATCCATGCAGCTACTCCAAGATCAGGGGCCTGTAGCAAATTGGCTGCCAGCTTTGGTAAAAAGAAAACCCTGTTATTTTAAGAGCCCCACTATCCCCAGTTACTTACTGTCAGTAAGAGCAACAAGGGAACACAAAACACTCAGAATTCATGCTGCACCACCTCCCCCTGGTGGAAGGCTCTAGAAAGTGTCCTGATGATAAGGAGCCGTTGCAACTGGAAAACAATTGAGTTTTCCATCAACATCACCTCTACTTCTTTAAATCATCAAAGCCACTTTTTTCCATCAAGGAGTCAGGTACTGACAAAAACAGAGGAAATCAGGACCTGGTGTCAACGAGGCTCAGAGCTTTGGGTGATGTTGGGGGTGGTGCCAACTCTCTATCCTGGCCCTTCCCTTCCTTGCCACTTCTGTGGCTGTTGCTTCTGCCCTGGCGTTCTTCTGCACCGCCTTTCCTGCATGCTCTCTGTCTCTGTCCACTCTCCTGAGTCTTAGGGAAGGGCAAGGGGTGACCATGTACCCTCACCGACGACCCAGCATGAAGCAGCCCCAACATCAGGAATGTCCAGCAGAATCCGCTGAAGAGCCAGTCCTCAGGCACCGGGCACTGACATTTCCAGTAAGTCAGGACGCCGTACTGACATGTTTTTAGGCATAAAAGAGGGCAGCAATGTTGGTCTTCACCTGTGTCCCCCCTAGTCTCCCACACACAGCTTCTTCACTCTTCCAGGAAGAAGGAAACATTCAACAGGACATCTAGAACAGGAAGAGAGAGAACATGTGGCATACCAGCTCTCCAGAAAACACAAAACACCAGATTTGTAAAAACTAGAGGCACCAGGAGGGGGACCCTCTTCATGCTTCCAAAGAGGTCAGACACAGAAAGGAGAGGAGCAGACACGAAGGACTACGTGAAACCCAGCACCTCGTACAAGGTCCGGGTGTTCATCTGAGATTCGGTCCCAGGCTCTGGGCAAAGCTTGGATGTTTCCCAAGTCTTCCCACTGGATTGAGGACAGGAGGTACTTCCTCTTCAGGTACTTTCCTGGGAGTTAAGGAAGGTGCTCAAAAAGAAAATGAAATGTGCTGAAGGAAGAAAATACCCTGGAGAGCATTCCCAGGAGCTAAGAAAGCAAAAGCACAGCTATCATTACATTCACCAGGTGGGCAGGCTCACCTCTGCTACAGATCTTTACCGAGCCCCTCCATACACAAGATTCTGCGCTACAGGGAAGGGATGAAACACTGCCCGTGCAAACTGCGATCTCACTATGGTGAGAAAAAAAAAAACAGAAACTGAAAAGACTCTAAATGAGAAGAGATAAAACTAGTGGAAGTTCACAGGATAAATTCATCCCCCTTAGAGCATGGGTCCCCAGTCTCTGGTACCCGTCTGTGGCCTGTTAAGAACTGAGCCTCACAGCAGGAGGTGAGTGGTGGTCCAGAAAGCAAAGATTCATCTGCCACTCCCCACTGCTCGCATTACCACCTGAACCATCCCTCCCACCCCCAACTGTGGAAAAACTGACTTTCACGGAACCAGTCCCCAGTGCCAAAGAGGTTGGGGAACCGCGGCTTCAGAGGATAGTAAGAAGATTCCGGCTGGTAGGAAGAGCTTAAACCAAGACAAAGAAGAGGGAAAGCATGGAATGCATTCAGGACAGTACCTCTTCCAACGAGGTGCAGAATGGAATAGTGTGTAGAGAAGCCGGCAAGGCAGCTGAGCAGGCAGGTGGAGGGACAAAACGCAGACCACTGCGGGGGGTCTCACCCTAGGGACACAAGAAGCTACGGAGAAGTCCTACCTAGTGATCGGAACAAGACCTCCTGAAGATAAATCTGTAGAGCGTGGCCACTGCCTGGAGGTAGCTTCTTCCTTCTGAGGAAAGAAGCCAGGGTCAGAGAAACCTGCCTAGAGATGGCATGTGACAAAGGGTCCAAGCAAGAGACTACAGAAGGAATCTCTGAGAAACACCAAGGAATCAGAATGGAAGGACCTGAGGGTGGAACCAAACACTCTTAAAATAGCACCTGGCTCACGGTAAGCGCTCCATGAGGGCAGCCCCAGCTACTGCTCCCACTGCCCATGCTGCTGTTGCCATCAACGCAGCTGACGCTCCTATTGATGCAATTAGTAAACAGTGGGCTAGGGGGACAATCCTCAAGTTTACAGACTAGGTGACCAGACAGGGTTGACGCTATAGCTGAAGAAAATGGGAGCTGATGGGGTGAGGGCTGGGCCGGGGGTTGGATCTCCATCCATTTGAGACTGCAGTTCCATGAGATTCCAGTTGGGAGGCAGCTGCAGGAAACTGAAAATCAAAGCTAGAGGTAAAAATAAATGAAGGTAGAAACTCCAGCCAGAGAGCAGACGCAACTATCAGGCAAGACTAGAGAGAAAAAGGGAGAGGACTCCAATGAAACAATCTTTCAGCTTCCACCCAAGTCTTCCCTCAGAACACAGCTGGGTGGTAACACAGGTCTGGTCAGATTACTCCTCAAAACTTTCTACAGCTTTTTTCTCAGAATAAAAGCCCAAATCCTTCCAAAGACCTCAGAGGCCCTACCAGCCCTTGCCCTGTCTCCTGACAGCATCACCTGTTAGACCAGCCCCCTTTCACTCGGCTCAAGCCCTACTGGCTGCCTTGCTATTTCTTGAACGGACCAACCTCAGGGCCTTCGCACTTGCTGCTCCTTCTACCTGGAACACTCTTCCCCCGAACATCCACACGAATCTTCCCCTCACCCTCTTCACGTCTTTTCTTAGAAACCACTTTCTCAGTGAGGCCTGCCCTGACCACCCTATTTAAAACTACAAGCCTGCCCTTAACCCTTGCTTTCCCCATTCCCTGCTTTATTTTTCTTCAAGGCACTTAATATCATCTGACATTTTATATGTTTTCCCTTTTTTAATGCCTAGCTCCTACCACCTAGAACAAAGCCTGGAAGGTAGCATCTGCTCAATAAAAGATTTGAGGAATGACTGTACAAAGGAATGCAGGAGGAATCCAAGTCCAGGAACCAAAGAGAACTGACTTAATATGTATTTTTGTGTAATCCAGTGAAAACTGAAATTAACAAGACCTCCTGGAACAGCTCTGTGAAACGTGTGCAAAGGATATGAATTCCGATAATATCTCTCAATGTCCTGCAACCACTCCAACATTTCAGCCACAGAGGGGCTCGCAGCTGAAGCCTGCAGGACAGCATCGAGGCCAATCGTGTCTGCGTGCTGCTCATAGATCTGAAGCACGCGCTCCACGTGGCTGCTGACCACATCACGCACCTTTAGGAGGGTGGCTCTGTGGGGGAAAAGTCTGATATTAGGCAACATGATGAGAAAGGCCTAAGGCCAGGTTCCTCAACCTCGGTACCAAAAACATCTTGGACCAGATGATTCTTTATGATGGAGGGCTGCCCTGTGCGTTGTATTGTTCAGCAGCAACCTTGGTCTCTACCTACGAGATGACAAGAGCAAACTATGTCCCCACCCATCTCAAGCTGTGGCAATCAATAACATCTCCAGATACTGCCACACATCCCAATGGGAAAAACTGCCTCCGAAGGAGATCTACTAGTCCCAGGTGCCTTGGATGGAGGGGTGGCTTAACAATTAAGAATTGACTTAAAGATGATGAGGCTGAAGTTACATCACTCTCAAAAGCTGTGTGATGAGCCCAGCCGCCAAAGACAGTAAAGACCAAGCAGGCTTTCTGGGACTCCCATAAAGGAGAGGAAATGTTCACACATAGTCTAATGCCACATATGTGAAAGGAATAAGCAAGAGGAAACTACAGCAATAGAGCGGTATTGTGCTCATGCTATATCGTGCCCCACCCTAGTGAATTCTGGAATGGGTAAAATTTGGGCTCTTGACGCACACAGATTATTGTGGATCTTGCTGCTGCCAAGTCACTTCAGTCGTGTCCGACTCTGTGTGACCCCATAGATGGAAGCCCACCAGGCTCCCCCGTCCCTGGGATTCTCCAGGCAAGAACACCAGAGTGGGTTGCCATTTCCTTCTCCAATGTGTGAAAGTGAAAAGTGAAAGTGAAGTCGCTCAGTTGTGTCCGACCCTTAGCGACCCCACGGACTGCAGCCCACCAGGCTCCTCCATCCATGGGATTTTCTAGGCAAGAGTACTGGAGTGGCTTGCCATTGCCTTCTCCGATTGTGGATCTTAGGAAAGTTATTTATTCTCAATCACGAACAAAAACAAGTCTCTTTTGTTCACTGTGCATCCTAAGTACCTAAAACACTGAGACTAGCAGACAAAGCAACAAACATTTGTCCAATGAATGAAAAGGACTGTTGTGAAGAGTAAATACAATAATGCATATTAAGCCATTAGGGAAGTGCCTAGCTTATGGCAAATTTTATTATATTATTTTTACATAATTATTTTGAAAATTATTATATAATTATTTAAAAAATTATTATTCCATTGGTGACTCCAAGAGGTCCAGCCACCAAGACGAAGGCTACAACTTCCCAAAGGGCAAGGCACTCCCTAGCCTGGAACTGCAGCTTTCAAGTTTGACTGTGACTCACAGTTAAAAACTAGGCTAAAAATAAAAGCCCAATACACACATAAAAACATGTAATCAACTGAAATAAAAGTTCACTACCTTAGAATGTGTAATGACCTAACTTAATTGACTCTTTTACTCAACTTAGGAACTAAGTCGGAGAAGGCAATGGCACCCCACTCCGGTACTCTTGCCTGGAAAATCCCATGGACGGAGGAGCCTGGTAGGCTGCAGTTCATGGGGTCGCTAAGAGGCGGACACTACTGAGCGACTTCACTTTCATGCATTGGAGAAGGAAATGGCAACCCACTCCAGTGTTCTTGCCTGGAGAATCCCAGAGACGGGGGAGCCTGGTGGGCTGCTGTCTATGGGATCGCACAGAGTCAGACACAACTGAAGTGACTTAGCAACAGCAGCAGCAGCAGCAGGAGCAGCAGGAACTAAGTTGGCCTTACTGTTGTATTCCTAGCACCTGTGTTTTGCATCCCATAGGTTCTTAATAATGTTTTTTGTACAGATAAATATAAGGAAGGCCGCCATCTTTGAGTTTCCTATCAGTTTATGGCAAACCCTACACACTAGAACCTTCTTTCATCCTGGTTAAGGGAAGGCCATTATGTGCCCTGTCTCTTCTCTATCTCGAATCACCTGTAACTCTAAGATACAGGGTCTCACATTGGTGCTCCTCCTGGCTCAGATACCAGTGTACAGCAGAACAAAGCGGTGGTCAGGAGCTTCTGGCCCCAGTGCCAGAGACGCTTGGATTAGCATCCCAGCTTTGCTATTTACTAACTGCCTGAGCACAGGCAATTTGCATGAGCCTCAGTTACCTCACCTGAAAAATGGGATTAAGTGAGGTCAAGTCACAGAGTTGTTGAAAAGATTTTATAAGATAATGTATGTAAAGTCCTTGCTGCTGGCACCTACTAAGTTTACAGTGTAACTCCTGATGCTTTCTACCTAAGGAAAACTACAGTGGAGGGCCAATGACCTTTCTCCATTGCTTTTCTGTTCTGCTTTGATAACTTTTACTAAGTCCACAACTGTCATGCCTAGCTGATAAGGGAAGTGCCAGAAAACGGTTTTTGACAGAGAGAGGTCCCATTGCAACAGATGGAAAGGGGGTAAGGTTGACACATCCCCAAATACCATTCTCTTAAGTAAGGAGAAAAACCCCCTTCTCACTGATCCTAGATTATTAAATACCCAGTTTTAACATTTCTAGGTCAAGAAAGAGCGCCATTGTGCCTCTTACAGCCTCTCTCCTAGCTTGTCCAGGATAGTGTCACCAGCCGCCAGCTGCTTGCGCCTCAGCCGCTCCTTTAAGTCTGGGAAGGCCCGAAGTGAGGGCACATCCTCAAATCGCAGGTTCTGTGCGGCTTGCAGCTGCTCTGCCAGGTTGCTGAGGGAGGCCAGGAGGGACGGGCAGTCTGTCAGAGCACTCTGCCACAGGCCCTGCTGCTCCTCCACCACGGGAAAGCACTTCCTCAGGGCCTCCTGCACGGCAAGCAAAGGCTGATTTTCAGTCATCTTCTATTGTGGGGGTGGGGGAAAAAAAGGGAAAAACAAATATCATTAGGGTCCCAAGTCGATAAGGAAAGGATAGAGTCAAGGGTGGGAGTTATTTCCGTTCTCAGGGGAGGTTCAGCTAAACAAAGTTTCCTCAGGTAGGGCCGTCTATGCCTCCCGACAGGTGTTTCTAGCGCGAGTCTTACCTTCAGAGAGGCTCTCGGAAGGCAGAACCTTCGTTTCCCACCTCGAGAAAGGTTCCTGACCACCCCTTGGCTTCGGGTTCCTGACCACCCCTTGGCTTCGGGCAGTTTCAGACTAAAGGTTCACTGGGCCGACCCGTGCTTCCGGAGCCAGAATCTTGTCTCCTCTACTTGAGGTTTCCGGTCGCTCTTCCAAACCAGAGGGAAAACAAAACTAAAGCAATAAAGTTTAAGCAAGACCCCACGCATGCCTCCGCTGTTTCTCTGCGCATGCCCAGACGTGGCTACCGAGTCGCGAAAAATATGCGGTCGGCCCGCAATGCCTTCTGGGTGCGGTAGTTTACGTGTGGACTGGCTGCCCGATTGCGAAGCTTCTCTGTGATTGGCTGTTGTGAGGCCCTCCTAAGACGGCGGCTTTTTATTGGCCAGCCTCTGGCAGTTTGAATTTGGTGGCGGCGATCTCACGACGCGTTCGTCCCGGAGCCGCTCCTTCTCAGCTGAAGCAACCAGGTTTTTCCTCAGCCGGGGTTTCAGAACCTGCAGGTGGGTGCCTCGCGAATCCTTTATGCCCGGGCCCGGAAGGGCAGGGGTCCCCATTCAAACCCCGTGGGGGGGCCTGCACCCTCTCCTCACCATCTCCGCCGCTGACGCCTTGTGCCTCCGCCCCTCGCTCCCCGCAGCCTCCATCGAAGCGCCATGGCTCCGTCTAGGAAGGGCGGCAGTCGGGTGGCTAAGACCAACGCGCTGCGGAACAGAAAGCTCGCCTCCTTTCTTAAGGACTTCGACCGTGAAGGTAAGGGGCGGAGCCCGGGTGGTCGCGGTCACCTGGCTCAATCGCGGGGTGCTGGAGGATTGGGACGCGGGCAGCAGGGATTCCGGGAACCTTTTGCCCGCTGGGTGACCCGTGCCATGTCCTCTCTGCCCTCTCGCAGTGCAAATGCGATCCAAGCAAATTCAGTCAGACAGGCAGAACCTCCTCAAAGAGTTGGATAACCTGTACAACATTGAGATCCTGCGACTCCCCAAGGCGCTGCGCGAGATGAACTGGCTCGAATACTTCGGTAAGAGCTCCTGGTCTTTCCCCAGGCCTCATCCTGGAGCCCTTCTGTGTTTACCATGGCAGCTTTTATCTTCTCAGTGAGGTCTTCCAAGATCACCTTAGGAGGAAATTGCAGTCCTGCTCCTCCCTAATCCCTGTCTCATCTCCCTGTTTTTCTTCTTAGCACTTTCCCTCATCTTCCTCTGCAGGCAGGCAAATGTTTTCTCTAAAGGAGAAGATAATAACTATTTTAGGCTTTGTAGGCCAGAAAGTTCTCTGTCCAGATTACTCAACTTTGCTGTTATAGTTCCAAAACAGCTGTAATGAATGGGCATAGCTGTTTTCCAACAGAAATCTATTTATGGAAACACTGAAATGTGAATTTGACAGATTTCAGATTTCATGTATCATGAAATACTCTTCTTTTGAGGGGGGTGGTATTTTATCTAACCATTTAAAAGTGAATGAATGAATAGTTTGTTACCAGAGCTCAGATGGAAGGATAACTCCAACCAGCTCTTTCTGCAGCTTGTGGAAATCATTAATTTATAAATAGGCAAACAAATTGTGAAGTGCAAGGACTCAGAGTTTTCCTGGCCAGAGGAAAACCCCAGCCTGTTTGTTCCCTACCCTGCTGCTGCTGCTAAGTCACTTCAGTCGTGTCCGACTCTGTGTGACCCCATAGACGGAAGCCCACCAGGCTCCCCCTTCCCTGGGATTCTCCAGGCAAGAACACTGGAGTGGGTTGCCATTTCCTTCTCCAATGTGTGAAAGTAAAAAGTGAAAGTGAAGTCGCTCAGTCGTGTCCAACCCTTAGTGACCCCACGGACTGCAGCCTACCAGGCTCCTCCATCCATGGGATTTTCCAGGCAAGAGTACTGGAGTGGCTTCCACCTGGTTAAATGTCCAAGGAAATGCAAGTTCAGTTCAGTTCAGTCGCTCAGTCATGTCTGACTCTTTGCAACCACATGAATCACAGCACGCCAGGCCTCCCTGTCCATCACCAACTCCCAGAGTTCACCCGAACTCATGTCCATTGAGTCGGTGATGCCATCCAACCATCTCATCCTCTGTCGTCCCCTTCTCCTCCTGCCCTCAATCTTTCCCAGCATCAGGGTCTTTTCAAATGAGTCAGCTCGTCGTATCAGGTGGCCAAAGTATTGGAGTTTCAGCTTCAACATGAACACCCAGGACTGAGCTCCTTTAGAATGGACTGGTTGGATCTCCTTGCAGTCCAAGGTACTCTCAAAAGTCTCCTCCAACACCACAGTTCAAAAAGATCAATTCTTCAGCGCTCAGCTTTCTTTATAGTCTAACTTTCACATCCATACATGACCACTAGAAAAACCATAGCCTTGACTAGATGGACCTTTGTTGACAAAGTAATGTCTCTGCTTTTGCTATCTAGGTTGGTCACAACTTTGCTTCCAAAGTTAATTTAGTGGCTGCAATCACTATCTGCAGTGATTTTGGAGCCCAGAAAAATAAAGTCAGCCACTGTTTCCACTGTTTCCCCATCTATTTGCCATGAAATGCAAGAGGCTGTCCTTTTGCTGGGTTACCCTTACTTTTACTTTTTTCTTATGATGAATTACCCATTAGGTAGCCTGCTACCTGGATAGAAATGCACGTTCTGCTCACATAGATGTCATTTAATGATTCTTTTGGACTTTCTCTTAATTAATCTATTTGTGCATTTCTGTAAATATTCATTGAGCATGTGTTAGTCACAATATCATGTGCTGAAGATGCATTGGGAGATAAAACAGACGTTATCCTTGCTTCCAGGAACTTACAAGTTAGTAGATAAGAATTGTTCTAAAAATTTGGACATGCTTATATGTTTAAACTTACAAGTACAACAAAAGAGAGTAAAGTAGTGGTCAATAAGCACATTTACATAGTGCTTTCTATGCCAGACAGGCATTGTGTTTTCTAATGTTAACTGAAAAATCAAGTGTTTTCCATTTATTAATGATTTCATCCTCATAACAAACAAATTAGTTGTTGATTTTATTCCTGCTTTGTAGATGACAAGATTAAAGCACAGAGATTGTTTACTTTGCTCAAAGTCTCATAAGCCAATTAGTGACAGATTTGAATGTAGGCATTCTGGTTCCAAAGTCCTTAATTGTTATACAGGATACTACCAACATTTCCAGCAGAAGGACTCTAACCTAAGTTTTTATTCTACATCCAAATCTTGCAAGGAGCTCTTCATTCAGTACACATTTACACTATACATACTGGTGACATATTTTTCGCGGGAAGCTGTGGATATTATTTTTGTCCTCGAGTTCAGTTCAAGGCAGGGTTGGGCACTTCTACAGCTTTGAGTAGTTGTTGGATATGATGATAGTGAGCAACTAACTCAACACTTCACAGCAATCTGCTGTGAGAGAAAAATAAGCAGAGTTTGGGGTTTGAGCTGGGTTTTGAAAGACGAATTCCAAATTTGTAGAGTGAAGGGGATTATTTCAGGCAGGAGAAATAACTATCAGAACACTGAGTCATGAGAGACAGTGGCACATTTGGGAAATAACAGTCGCTTTGGTATAGTGGAACTTGTAGTAAGTCATGAAGGGAACAGTTAAGCTTGGAGAAAGATTAGACTAGGTTGTACAGGCTCCTGAATGTTGGACCAAGGACTTAATCTAGCCCAGTGTAAGATCAGTGGTCATATTAGGGAAGATAGTTTGTTAATTAAATTATTAGAATCTAATAACCAAGCAAATTGTTCTTTTCAAAGCCCTTGGAGGAAACAAGCAGGCCCTGGAAGAAGCAGCAACAGTAAGTGACTTCTATTTTTGAACTCGTAGTTAGTTTTAAGTTTAGTCCGTCCACAAAATTCAATTGTGGGTGCTGACTATGGAACAGGTTCCAGAGGGGACTTTACGGATATCAACTAAAAGATTATAGTTGTTGAATGCTGAGTCCATGAAGGCCAAGTAGTTCCAAGGTTTATAGAGAAATAGTCCTATTTTGGGCAGGTTCCTTGCATCTCTTTGCCCCTGACCTTTGCAGGTGAAATAGAAAGCCAAGTTCCTTTAAACCTCTGGCCTGCTAGGGGACAAAGAGACTGTTGCCTTTTCACATCATACTCTAGAAGCTGTGCTCTTGCTTGGGACTCAGGATTCCCCACTCCCTCTCACCTCCTTCCCAGCATGATTACCAGGACTGAAGGCAGCATGATGGGGAGGCAGAATAGAGTTAGATCAGTACTGTCTGTTGCAATAGCCACCAGCTATGTGTAACTTTAATTAAAATTAATTAAATATTTAGTTCCTCAGACACATTAGCCATGAGTCACATGTTCATTAGCCACTATGACTATTGAATCATCCTCCATTTCAGACACCTCTCATCTCTCTAGCACGGCATAGCTTCTTGCTAAGCCCCGACAGCCTCAGAATCCTTGTCTGAGTATTCCATGTGGTCTCCACCAATCCAGAGATGAAACTGTGTCATTCCTTGTCTGTAATGGCTATTCTGACACTTAATGTGCCCTACAAGAAAAGCCTTGTGAAGCATGCCTGTTTTTGGCTATTCCCATACATATAGATAGTTACCACTGGGAATAAACTTAATTAGAATGGTGACTGGAAGCCTTTTTGAAGGGTGTGGGAGCATAGCAGAAAAACATTTGGCCCTCTAGACTTAAAAAAAAACATTCTTTTAAGGTAACTGTGTGATGGGTGCATTAATTGATTGTGATAATCATTTTACAATGTGTATGTGTAACACTTTTTTTTATATATATAGGCTTTTTTTAAAATTTACTTTTAAATTGAAAGATAATTGCTTTCAGAATTTTGTTCTTTGCTATCAAACCTAACATGAATCAGCCATAAGTATACATATATCTCCTCCCTCTTGAACCTCCCTCCCATTTTCCTCCCCATCTCACACCTTTAGTTTGGTACAGAGCCCTTGTTTGAGTTCCCTGAGACATACAACTAATTCCCATTGGCTATCTGTTTTACATATGGTAATGTAAGTTCCCATGTTACTTTCTCCATACATCTCACCCTCCTAACCTTTTAAATGTGTTAGAATCATATTTGTCAACTATACCTCAATAAAGCTGGGGGTGGAATGAGAAGACTGACATAGCATCAAGTGTTGTAGAGAATATGGGTCATTTGAAACTTGTACTGTTTGCTCCTGGCGTGTAAACAAGTACAATCACTTTGGAAAACAATTTTGCATAATATTAAGCCTGAACACCTGTGCACCCTGCAACTCTCTGATGCCCTATTCCTAAGTATACAACCAAGAGTAAACCTGGACATGTGTGCATCAGACACAGCTATAAGACAGTTCAAAGTAGCAGTGTTTGTAATAGCAAAATACTATAACAGGAGATAGGACAAATCCATTGTGACAGGTATTACATAGCAGTGAAGACAAGTTAACTACAATCACAAATAGTGGTCAAAAGCAGAACCAAGCAAAATATTGTTTAAGGACATAGACATTTGTGGAGAAATATACATACGCCCACACTTTCCTTCAAGCAAATGGAATGATAGTGGTTGTCTCTAAGGAATGACAGAATTAGGACACTAGTCACCTTCTGAGGAGAGGCAAAGAAATAGCACAGGGAAAAGTACATACTTAGAAGCAAGCAATTGGCAATGTTTGGGGTCTTTGGTTGTATGGTGGATTAATGGGAGTTCAGTATTTTGTGTTATAAGTAACATAATCTTTTGTATATATCAAAGAATATGATTTTTTAAGTTGTTTTTAATCTCAAGATATTGTTCCTCACATTTGATGGAATATACCTGGTGTTTTCCAACTGTGTTTGGCACAGGCTGACTTGGATATCACAGAAATAAACAAATTAACAGCAGAAGCTACTCGGACACCCCTGAAACCTGCCAAAAGTGAGTACTTTTCAAAACCCCTTGTTGAAGTGAGAGAGCAAAGGCCCAGTGTAGTTGGTTGGCTGCTTGGGGAGGCCTCATTGGAGGAGTCTCTTCCCTCTAATGCCTGGTCCTCGGTCTCGAAAATCCAAAAATTTGATTTTGTCTTCTGCATTCAGTTAATTATATGCAGGACTGATAACTAACCGAACTCTTCAGACCAATTTGTGAGCTTAAATGAAAGAACAAAAACAAAAGCTGTGCTGGAAACCACACATTGTTGCCTGCTTCCTTCCCTGAGAGAGAGGAGAGCAAGGTTTGGAGAGGTGTGACAAGACATGGTATTGCTAGCCAAGACTCCCTGATGTGAGCAGAAGGGTTGAAAGAGAATTGTGAAAGGACCAGCTTTCTCAGCGTGTCATTCCATGCTACTCAGTTCACTGACCCATCCTTGTAAAATGCTCTCTCCTACACGCCCCACACTCGGGGAAGCACTATCTTAGAGGGAAAGTTTGGGGATGTTGATTGTAATTAGTGAGCATAGATTCAGGCCAGCATGGGCTCTCCATTGGACGTTCTGTCACTGATCTTAAACTCTGGATTTCAGGCTGCCCATCAGGCAGCACCTCTTCTGGGCCAGGCCTAAAATACCACCCAATGCTTATTCCAGCTTACATTTTTTTTTTAAGATAAATATATTTGTATTCTTGTGTCATAGAAAAAAAAGCTTAAAATTCATTGAGTCTGAACTCTTTCCCCTCGGTTAAATTTCTCTATGGAATCCCTGCTTAGGATTTTCTAGCCTGCGGTTTTATGTATTTAGCAATGAGACACTCCCTTTCAATGACAGACAGCTGGAATGGTTAGAACATTTTTTCTAATTTCGAACCAAAGTTTCCTTGTAGTATCATATTGATACTACTTCATATTGATACTGCTTCTGTTCTTTGAGGTCCCATAGAGCTGTCTTCCATATGACAACCCCTTGAATATTAAAAAACTGGTATTATTTCCTCTTGAATTATCCATCTTAAACATCCCTCATATTCCTTTCCCTTCTAAAATGACAATTGTAATAACATTATTTGTAAATAGTATTTTATTATAATAGTAATAACATTCAAAAAACTAAGATCATGGCATCCAGTCCCATCACTTCATGGTAATTAGAAGGGGAAAAAGTAGAAGCAGTGACAGATTTTACTTTCTTGGGCTCCAAAGTCACTGTGGATGCTGACTGCAGCCATGAAATTAAAAGACACTTGCTCCTTGGAAGGAAAGCTATGACTAATCTAGACAGTATGTTAAAAAGTAAAGACATCACTTTGCAACAAAAGTCCATATAGTCAAAGCTATGGTTTTTCCAGTAGTCATATACAGATGTGAGAGCTGGACCATAAAGAAAGCTGAACACGGAAGAACTGATGCTTTAGAATTGTGTTGTTGGAGAAGACTCGAGAATTCTGTGGACATATAATATGTTCAGTATCATTCAAGGGACTTTACATTCATTCATCCACAAATATTTAATAAGCACTTGTAGGCACAATTCTAGAGTTTTGGGATGAATAACAAAGACACCATTTTTGTGGAGCACACATTCCATGTCTCATCATATCTGTATGAAGTGTCTCCTTCCTTTTATAGAAGAAGAAATTGAGGATCGCGGTGAAAACCATGTGACATAGGCAGGATCAGGCCTCACACTCAAGGCTGACTCGGGTCTGCATTCTTAATCAGAATGCTGGGCTGCCCATTCAAAGCATGATAGAGGGTTTTTTAACCACTCTGAGACCTTATTTGTGTGTGTGGCTAAATCCTCTTTTTTTCTTTTAAATCATCTTTCTATTGGATCTATTTCTTGATTACAAGAAAATAGATTACTTAAGATTGCTTAAGTTTTATTGCCTATAAGAAATGTGAATGCATAAAAGTTTATTCCCATGAGAAATATCACTCTGTTAAAACTTTCTTACAGCACGGAAGGTAATGCAAGTGGATGAGATGATAATGGAAGAAGAAGAGGAAGAAAATATCAATAAGAATCCTCAAACTGCAAGAGTAAGTAGGCACTCAGATTTGGGGCGGGAGCCTATCAGCAGAAAAGGAAATACTTAAAATATAGTATACCTCCTTTATCACTACCTTACCCCACTGCCCCTGGAAGTTTTACCATTCCTCTTAGGACACAACCTTTAAAATGAGTGAAATTTCACTAGCTGGAGAAGAAAAGGAAGGGAATTTCAGGAAGAGGTATGAAAGTGCCCTTTAAGGAACAGGAGGCGGTTTGGTGTGGTGGCAAGGACATAAGCTGTGAGGGTAATCTGGGGAAAGCAGTGGTCTTGTGAGCCAAGCTTAGAGGTTGTGATTTCATGAGGTAGGTCATGGTAAGTGACATGATGGATAGGTATTCAGAACAGCATTCAGGATAAACAAGAGAGAAAATTAGAGACAAGTGAACCAGTTCGAAGCTTTATTATTTTGTTTAATTGAAGTATAGTTGATTTACAATGTTGTGCAAATCTCTGCTGTATAGCAGAGTGACTCAGTTATGTACTATAGGCAGTCTTTTTGAAATATTCTTTTCCATTATGACTTGTCACAGGGTATTGAATATAGTTCCCTGTGCTATACAGTAGGACCTTGTTTCTCCATCTTATACATAATAGTTTACCTCTGCTAATCCCAAACTCCCAGTCCTTCTCTCCTCCGCCCACCTCCCCCTTGGCAACCACAGTTCAGTTCTCTGTGTCTGCGAGTCTGTTTTGTGGATATGTTCATTTGTGCCATAGTTTAGATGCCACATGTAATATATATGTGGTCTCTCTCTGATGTACTCACTTATTGTGATAATCTCTGGTTGCATCCATGTTGGAGGAACCTCATGCTGTTTTCCATAAATGGCTGCACCAACTTACATTCCCACCAGCAGTGTAGAAGGGTTCCCTTTTCTCCACATTCTCTCCAGCATTTATTATTTGTAGACTTTTGAACGGTGGTCATTCTGACTAGTGGGGGAGGTACCTTGTAGTTTTGATTTGCATTTCTTTAATAATTAGTGATGATGAGCATCTTTTCATGTGCCTACTGGCCATCTTTGGAGAAATGTCTGTTAAGATCTTAAGGTCTTTTGCCCATTTTTCGATTGGGTTGTTTGGTTTTTTTGTGGTTGAGTTGTATGAGCTGTTTGTATATTTTGGAGATTAAGCCCTTGTCTGTGACATCATTTGCAGATATTTTCTTCCATTCAGTAGGTTTGTGTTTTTGTGTTTTTTTTTTAATGTTTCCTTTGCTGTGCAAAATTTGTAAGTCCCAAAATTCAGTCCCATTTATTTTTATTTCTACTGTCTTGGGAAACTGACCTACGAAAACATTGGTACAATTTATGTCAGAGAATGTTTTGCCTATGCTCTCTTCTAAGAGTTTTATGGTGTCATGTCTTATGTTTGTCTTTAAGCCGTTTTGCATTTATTTTTTTGCACAGTGTGAGGGTGTGTTATAGCTTTATTGATTTATATGCAGGGGCTGCTGTAATTCTTGAACTGAGGCCCTGACCCTGTAAAAAGAGAAGGGATAAGTTTTACAAAGGAGAGTGGGCGAGATTGCTGGAGAGAAGGAGTGGCCTGAGACGGCCAGTTGGTTTCTGGCTTAGGGAACTGCCCTGTGGTGGAACTGGGGCATGGGAGGAAGAGGAGTGCTGGGTTAGGGCAAAGGGAAGCAGTTAGTCTGTCAGGTGTTCGACCTGCTGAGTGTGTAATACTTCTCCAGCATGTCTAGCCCTGACAGAAATCTCAGCCTGGAGCTCAGGCAGAAGTAAGAGATTGAGAAACACCGACTCCCAGATCTTTAGGTGGTTGTCCCAGCATGGGGATCAGTGAAGTTGAACGGGGAGAATGTGGAGGGAAGGCTGAGAGTGGACCCTGGAGGGAAGGTAGAAAGAGGAGCTCGTGAGGCAGCCTGCAGAGCAGAAGGCCAGCCAGAAAAGCAAGGGTGCTGAGTCGATCTTCAGAACAAGGAAGGACCATCAGAAGGTAGAAAGTGATTCTTTTCAGGTACCTCCAAGGCCTCGGCAAGGGTGGGGGCTGCCGACGGTTCCTTGTGTTGGGCACCTGGGTGCCCTTAGTGACTGTCACAGCAGTGCTGTATGAGGGGGTGGGAGCAGGGTAGGGGAACCAACCAGGCTGCTCTCAGTTCAAAAGGCACTTACCTTTAATCTTGGTCAAAGTTCTCTAATTGGAAGACTCAGGCAGTATAATTCTTAGTTGACCAGTTCTGCTCTGAATTATTTAAGTCACTGTGAGTTCTGTAAGGTATACCTTCTGATGTTCAGATATTCAGTTCTTTTCCAGAGCTGGTATCCTTCTCCCTAACCTTTTCCCTTTGTAGGGCTTTTTGTAACCTCAGTTTCATTTGTTTGTGACTTCAGGCTAAAAGGTGTCCTCCATCCAAGAAGAGAACCCAGTCCATACAAGGCAAAGGCAAAAATAAAAGGTAAGAGGTTTTCCAAATTCAGATGTGCTTTTGGTTTTATTGGAGAGCCCCATCATCATGGCAGGAATGGACAGTAAAGGGGCTTTTGTGACTTGTGTTCAAGTAGAGCTTCGCATCATCGAACCCAGCAGTATCTGAGCTTGGGGGCCTCTAGAAACCGTCCGACCCGACACCTTCTCTGGCTCTGCTGCCCGTGTTCTCTGTCTGTCCCCCCTTTTTTTAAAATCAAACAGGGAGATTAATAAGACACGGAAACATACAGTAAGCACTGCATATTTTGTTCAGTTGCCGGACAGTCCATGTGTAGAGCTACCCACATGGTCAGTCACAAAGTGGCTATCACCTACCTGTGGTTAGTTTCTTGAAAAATTCCTCCTGGTCCTGCTAAGCAACGAATCACCACGGACTTGAATTTCTTATGCTGGGAGGGTGGGGGAGGGGCTGCCTCTTAACAATCTCAGGAAAGGAGTGGGTCACTGGAGCGTGTCTGTGAAGCGTGAGCTCCTCTCTCTTCTCCCTGGGCAGTGGGAGCTGTCTGGCAAGAGGACAGGAGCTCCAACTGGGGCCTACAGGGTGCAGAGAGGCTGTCTCCTTCCTCTCGTTCCCTTAGCTTGATTGAGAAGTCAGATTCTGGAGGCAGACTGCCTGGGTTCAGGGTTCTGGCTCTGCCCTAATGTCCCCAAGTGTCTGCATCTGGAAATGAGGATAAGGGTGCATCTCACAAGGTGGTAAAGAGGCTACATGAGCTAATGTATGGAAGGCGCCCAGGACAGGCTCTGACGTGCTCAGTGTTACCTGCCTCTTCGGCTGCAGTCACTGGCCCTGAGAGTTGGTGCACCTGATGGCCGTGTCTCTCCCGTAGGTCAAGTCATTGCACCACCGTTACCCCAGCTGTGGGCCGACTGGAGTTGTCTCTGGTGAAACCAACTCCGGGCCTGACACCCAGGTTTGACTCACGGTGAGTACTGGCAGCAGCGCTTGGATTTCAGTGGGAGCCCCATACTTGACATTTGTCAGAAAAGAAGGGTATTTAAGAAAATACTGGAAAGCCTCACTCAGGAGCATTTCCTAATGTTTGCTCTCCCCTGAGAGCATGTTCAGTGGAAAAATGATTGCTTATCTGATGAGAGGGAGGAGACCAGTCTGTCCCTGATGACTTGGAGGCCTCTAGTGACTATTTTGGTCCTTTCTGATTCTGATTAAGTTTATTTTAAGTTGGAAGGTACTCTTCCTATACCCTTGGTAGGAGTGAAAATTCACACCACCTTTTGGGAGACCAATACAAATAAGGATGTTCTTATGGCATAGATTAATCCCTTCAACTAGATAGGAGATGCTGTGTAGCCATTAAAAAATAAGTGGCTTTGCATGTGCTGATGGGAAGAGCTTCATGGTCAGGAGCCTCTCCAAACAGGTGGCAGAGCAGCATGTCCTAGATGACCCATCTGATAGTTTCTGGAAGGATGCATAAGGAACTGAGCATGCTTATCTCTGGAGTGGGAGAGTGAGGAAGACCTACCTTCTATTTCTAATTCTCACTCCTCAATTTTTTTTTTTTTTTTTGCATGGGTATATAGCAAAGGACATTTAGGGGGAAAGAGATGGAAGCACTTTAAAGATCTCAAGAAAGTCAGTTTGGGAATTAATATAATGATGTGATCACTGAACCATCCTCCTTTGACCCTGGAAAATTTCTCCTGATGGAAGCACATTAGCCACTCTTGGAAATATATTAGCCACTATTTATTTCTGGCTTTGTGGATGGATGGGTGGGTGACTGCTCTCCATATGGAGCTTTGGACCTAAAATGTACATGGATAAGAATTGACTTTCGCTAGATATATGTTTGATAATTACAGCCTCCTTTCTCCAGCTGTGTTGAGTTATTACTGCTTTTTAACCCTAAATTTAGAACATGCCTTCTTAGAAATGTGTGATTTGAAAACTGCAGCTTGAGGCCAGATGGGGTTTGGAAGGGCTCGTAGCGCCTGGTGTCACTCAATCTGCCAAACCATTCTTACAGAGATTTTCCCACTTTATAGGATCTTCAAGACCCCAGGCCTGCGGACTCCAGCGGCCAGAGAGCGGATTTACAATGTCTCTGTGAATGGCAGCCCTCTTGCCGACAGCAAAGAGATATTCCTCACTGTGCCGGTGGGAGGCGGAGAGGTCAGTGTTCCGGGGAGGGGTGGGCCAGGCCACGGTGCGCTGAGTACTCACCGTTTCTTTCTCTTGTCCATCACCCACTTCTCTCCTGAAACCCAAAGTCCTTTGGTTGCCTGGCTCGTCATCTCCACACTTCGGTAGGACTCGGAACCATTTCCTCTCCCAGGTTAGAGCTCCAGACTGGGAAGATTCTGGCCCAGCTCTGGGCTCCATTTGTTCGTCAGCTAACACAGGCCCACGCATCTTGTATTAATAGCAGGTTCAAGATGTGGAAGACATTCCTGCCCTTGAGTAGCGGTCAGTAGTCAAGCTAGGCTCCCACTTAACCGTAACATAACATGTGATGTGTGTGCAGTAAGGGAGATTTTAAAGGGTGTGCAAAGGAGGGCACTGTCAGGCTCCATGCTTAGTCTAGAAAGGGGAGCTCAAGGGTCTTCCACTTTGTGTAACTTTGAGGAGTCTGAAGCAGGCAGAGCAGAGCAAGTTGCTGACCTCCGCTCGGGGACAGAGGGAATGGTTTATCTCACATGAAGTCTGCAGGGCATTTCTAAGCTAATGTGCACCCCTTGTCTTCAGCTGATCCAACCACTGACCCAGTGATAAACGCCAACATCACTGTCTCCTTGGGACTAACACCCCTCCTGCCTGCCTTGCCACCACCCCCCACAAGTGCAGAACATCAAGGGGACCCTCCAGGGCACCCTGGGCTGCTGGCAGAGGTTCCTGCTCTGAGGGACCAGCCACTTTAACCCTCTCCCCTCCCCACAGAGCATGCGGTTATTGGCCAGTGACTTGCAGAGGATGGATATCGCACAGCTGGATCCAGAGGCCCTGGGAAACATTAAGAAGCTCTCCGTAAGTCTCACGCTCCTCTCCACACACAGGGTGGAGCCTTCTGGGTTTAGCCATTCTTAGGATTGCCTTTTGGGTCTGGGCTGGTGCTTTACACTTAGAACTGTTTCCCCCAAGGAATTTTTTTTTTCCCCCCAAGGAATTTTGACGCTAGGTTCTCCTGCTTACCTAGCAGCAATTCTGTCCCTAAATTGATGTTGAGTCTTGGTCCAACCCAGAGTGCCTACCACAGAAGTTCCACAAGAAAATAAAAATTCTGCTTCATTCAGGCAGTTGGTGCCTGTATGTTATGGCACAGCAGTTGATCTCTGGGAACTGAAGCTTCCTCACAACAGTTCAGGAACAGGGTGAGGAACTTGTTACAAGGAATCGCACAGAATCGAAGAGTGTGCTGACCAGCCAGGCCCTCTGGGTGGTGAGACCACAGTGCCGGGGGTTGATGGGGCTCTGCTGCTGCATCAGCTCCTTTAGCACCTCTGTCTTTGGGGCCCAAGCACTCATTTCTCCTGCACCAGTCCTTCCTCCCTAAGCAGAATATCACCTTCTCCATGAGGCTCTTGGTTCTCCTCCCCCTTACCTTGGTCTGGATGCAGTTCTGGGTAGTTGCATTCCCTACTCCATTGCCCAGCATGGGCTGTCCACTTAGTCCTCATTTAAATTCTCAAGAGGAGAAATCCGCGATTCTGTTCCCAGTTTGGTCAGACGGGCCACCCTGGTCCTGTCAGCTGGATTAGTGTGGTGCACGGGAACATGGAGCACACACGTGGCTGCTGTTGGCCCCCCTTCTGGGTGGGGGGTGGGGTAGGGTCTGAGAGGGGCATGTCCAGGAAGCAGATGAGGGCGGAGCTGCTTTCTCAAACATGTCATTCAGAACATGAGCCGGTGCTGAGACTAGGCACATGCCAGCCACCGGAACCTGGTGACATCCTTCATTAAGCTGGACCTCCAACATTGCTGTTCCCAAATAATACCTCCACTATCTCATCTGAGATGGCATTTTGCTGCTTCGTTCAGATGAGAAATAGAGATGCAGAAAGTTTAGTTCAGTGTGCATTGCTGGTCTAGTGGTGAGCATAGCTGCCTTCCAGAAAGCTTAGTTCGTTCATGTACGAATAGAGGATGGAGAGCTGAGAGTCAGTCAGACCGGCCCAGCCCCAGAGTCAGTGCTCCCTGAGTAGGCTAAGGGACGGGTGGGCACGCCTGCCCAGCGCCACCCACTGAACGACCTCGCCTTCTTTTCAGAGCCGTCTTGCTCAAATCTGCGGCACCATACGAACTCAAAAATGAAGCTGCTATCCTGAGACGGGACAGGATGGGCCTTCAGTGGGCACTTCCGGGACCCTGAAGAGACCTCTTCCTTTTGGCTTACTGTTTGAGTGTGAAGTTCCAGAGCAGGGGGTGGCGTTCCTCTTGGAGAACTCGGGAAGCTTTGCTTTGGGCGCCTCCCAAGCCAGGTGACAAAGACACTGCCTCTGCATCCATGCAGTCCAAACTTCCTGCCATTCTCTGAACTGACTTCTCCTTCCTGCTCTTAGAGCGGCCGCCTCTGCCTCCTGCAGTTCCGTATCCTCTTTGCCCTGCCCCGACTCAGAGGAACCTCGTGCTCTCAGGAGGACTGCCAGGCACTCTTCACCAGAGAGCCCTGTGCAGCTGGGCTCCCAGCCTCCTAGCCTGCAGGCTGGGAGCTGTAAGCTCCAAGAAGGGAGCTCCACGAGAGGGCGGCTCCGAAGCTGGAAGGGACTGTGCGGACGGGGCCAGGACCAGCCACAGCTGTGACCCCAGCAGGACATCTCCCCTCCCGTGCCCATCCCCTCCCTCCTGCGGCGGCTACTGCTGGGGCTCTGCAGTCTTATACCTGCCATGCCTAGTAGTTTCGTCTCAAGTTGATTTGTGGATGAGTATTGTGTATTATCCCTGTTTACCAAAGACCAAAACTCGGTTTGAGGGCAGTCTCCGTATCTTGCTCTCCACCTCTCCAGTTAGCTCAGTTAGTGGGACTCTGGGTAAGGGAACTGTAGGGTTTAGATTAGTGCGGGGTTTTTTACATGACTGGCTGCAGTTGAACTCAGAGCTCTCTAGTCTCTGCCAGTTCTGTAGACTTTGCTGAGAGCACTTCTCTCTTCTTAGGTTCATGGGGGAGTGGGTGTAGCTGGTCTGGGGGCCTCATTCCGTGCGTTTGGCCTCTGCCCTGGTGTGGGCTGTCCCATGGGCACGGAGACCCCTGCGCCCCAGCCAGCCCTTATGCCCCGAAGAATCATGGGATGTGGTCCAAGAACGTGGGAGCCGAGAGTTCCCGCCCCAAACTTGGGAGCACAGTGTTGTGTGTGTGGTTCTTTGTTGTACTTTGTACTATTTTGCTACACGACCATCCTAGTAATCCAGTCCTGTCCAAGATATGTTCTTTTCAAATTGTTTTATTCTCCCTTTCCTGAGACTTTTGTACATATTGTTTTCCTGAGTCGTGGTATCTGTAAGCTGATCTATTCTGATCAGAGCTACCAAAAGGTACCGGTTTTCAATAAAGTGTGGATTTGGATTTGTTTTTAACTGCTACTTCACCTGCCTATCATCTCCAAAATGTGCTACTTGGACTAAAGACAGTTTGGGGGCTGAAGCTATTAGAGCAGAGGGACAGCTGCTTCCTGCAGACGTGAAAGCCTTTACTTCAGGCAGAATCTCTCTGATACCTGAAGAGGGGGCCTTCTCCCCAAGCAGGGCATGGTAATCTAGCCCAAGAAGTTTTCTCCCAACGCCTTCTTTCCACAAACTAGAAATTTACATCTTGGGGGCACAACAACTAGGGTGTCTCTAGTTTCTCTGTGTAGCAACTCGTCAGCCAGGGACAGAGCAGGGGCCCAAGTGATTCAGTGATCGGGCTTCTCACTTCCCCAGCTTCAGGCTCTGGCAGATCTGCCTTCCTGGAATTTTCACTGAAATGATCAAGCTGGGGCTCACAGTGGAAGAGCAGACAGACTCAGGTCACGGTCTAGGTGGCCCGTGGTGTTGACAGTTCATGGGGAAGGCCCTTCGGTCAGTGACAGCATTCAGAGTAGAGGTTGCTCATTTCAAGAAATCAGGTCACCAAAGCTGAGGCTTCTACCTTTTCCTGTATCATCTGGTGCAGGGTTAAGTACAGCCTGACATCAAGGAAACACTGAGGATCCAACAGCCTTTACTCACGGCCACCTCACCCTAGTTCTCTCCATTTGCACCACTGCCTAGACCCAATTGCAGGGAATGTGTAGTATGTAACAGGTGCCGAGTAAACACCAGTCATAGAAAAAGATGGAGCAGTCCATCCCATGTGAGGGCTGGAGATGAGAATGAGCTTCCCTTCCCAGGACTTAAAGCAAGGGCTGAACTGTCGCCGGGCTGGGATGCTGCAAAGAAAAATCAGTCTTACTGCCAGACCCCAGATCAAAGAGTTCCAGCAAACATATTTTCACAGATTTTTTTTTTTTTCAAATTAATTGCTAACAATTTAAAAATTGTGAGATTTCACAAAAATGTTCACTAGCCACCAAAAATAAGATTCAGCAACAGGGGCCACCGTCAACAGGAGCCATATAGCAGTTTTCCTTGACCCTCAGAGTCTTCTTCCCATTCAGCGGAATTCTTACCTCATCCCCGTGGGCAGTTTACTTTATAGCCTCTGCTGTGTGTATGAAAAAAGCAGAGCTGCTCTGGGCTGAGGGAGGAGGGGGTGGCAGCCTCCCCATCACCAGGGGAGTTTCAAAGAATCCTAGGGTTCCAGTTAACAGTAAGTGTCATGCTTTACCATTATAGACCCCCTAATCTTTCCAGAAGCCCTACTTGGGACTTCCTTTTGGAAGAAATGCAAACATATGTTGAAGTGTTGCGTGTATGCTTGCTAAGTCACTTCCGTTGTGTCCGACTCTTTTTCTGACCCCATGGACTATAGCCTGCCAGGCTCCTGTATCCATGGGATTCTCCAGGCAAGAATACTGGAGTGGGTTGCCATTTCCTCCTCCAGGGGATCTTCTGGACCCACAGATCGAACCCATGTCTCTTACATCTCCTGAATTGGTTTGTGGATTCTTTACCACTAGCACCACCTGAGAAGGCCCTATGAGGGTTAGGTTAAGTCATTCATGTGAAGGGCTGGTTCTTGGGGAGAGTGTGTCAGGACATCACCCCGGCATCATTTATTCACAGTATCGGATGTACATTTTAGCTTGTCTAAAACCGAGCTCCCTCCTCATCCCATAGCCACCTGGCTCCCCTCCCTTTAAGTGGTCCATCTCAGGGAATGGCACCTTGGAGTGCTGCCTCCTCGGGGAAGCCATCCAGGACTGTCTCTCACTGAGAGATCGCAGACAAACACTTCCCGGGGGAGTGGTGGTGTAAAACCCTCCCACACAAGGTTAATGTTTAAGCAATTGTCACTGACAGGAACCATACCACAGACAAGTTTTTATTACTTTGTCCTGCATATAGATCCCAAGAAATATAAAAACATCTCCAGAATTAATCAAAGGAACCACTCTCCCCACCCCCAACCAGCCCCTTCCCTCCCTGGATGGGCTCAGATATGGGTGCTGGGAGCAGGTTGCAGGCCACCTCTCTCTATCCATTGAATAATTATGTTCCATATAAAAATAGATCTGTAGAGGGCTCCCAGGGAGCCATCAGCCCACATCACACGGGCAACCTGTGTGGGGCTGAGGCCTGGGACCCGTCAGGATGCTGGGACCTCACTCCTCACAGGAAGGGAGGTCTACCCTGGACACCGAAGTCCTGCCAACACAGCCAGGGGACTCTGCAGAACAGCTGGTCGGTGGCGGGGGCACCCTGGCCCCCAGAGCATGACTAATGCAGCTGTAGATGGGGTGAGGCTCCCTCCACCAAGATGGGGTGCTGGTGTGTCCTTTCCAGACTCTCCTGGGGGCAGTGGGGGCAGAGTCTGGAGGGCACTGGCAAGGGACCCTCCAGCGCTGTCAAAGGTAGAAGCAGTGTCTCAGCCTGTCCTGGCACCCCCAGGACACTGAGCCGAGGCCAGGTGCTCAGGAGATGGAGAGCGGGGCTGGGGGACTCCTGCCCTGCTGGCAGGATGAGGCTAAAGGCACTGTTGGGAGGCCCCAACCCCACCACGGAGCACTCCCAGGGATGTGCTGCCTCCTCCTCCCTCCAGGATCCTCTGCAGGCCCCTCTGCTTGGGCTCCTTTTGTCCTAGGCCCTCCATCAACCCCAAGTAAAGAGTCCTCCCCCGACTCCTCCAAGATCCCATTCAATGGATGCATCAAACTCAGCCAGGGAACGTTCCCAGACACCCCTCCATAGACACACATCAAGAGTGCCCATCTGCCCCTCCGGCCCACCAGCCCTCAGGCCCCAAGGGCTGCCAGTAGGGGCCGTGCACTACTTCCTGGAGCTTGAGTTCATCTCCCTGCCTCATCTGGGCCTCCTTCCTGTAGCCCTTGAACCCTTCCCACACCATCCCATCCCACCCACACATAGCCACACCCCAGAGCAGGTGTATGTCAGGGGTGACCCTATCCAGGGCCAGTTGCCTTCCTTCTGTCCTACGAAAGCCCTGGCCTCACGATCACTCCCACCTCCAGGAAGTCCTCCTGGATGAGCAGCTCTGGAGTCAGCTCAGCACAACCACTCCTGCCAAAGCCCCACAGAAGAGGACCCAGAGGGAGGAGGCATTTCATGGGGGCTGGGTGGTACAGGGGATGAAGCTTGCAAGAGGGGTCACCTCAGAGTACCCCTGGGCTGCCTCACGGAAGAGTGTTGGTGACACACAGAGGACCAAGGACTCTCTCCAGAGCCACACTCTGGATCAGGAGTTGGGCCCACGGGCTCAAGCCCAGCTCTGGCCCCGACTCCTCACTGAGCCTTAGTTTTCCCGCCTGTACAGTAAGGACTGAACTGGCCCATTTGAGAAGCTCCTTCTCTGAGAGTCACTATCCCCAGGGCTGGGAGCAAAGCTCTTGGAGTCCCGGGCAGAAAACTTTTATCCTCATGTTCCTCCCAGATGTCCTGGCCAGTGAGTTTATAAAAGGAATGCAAAGTAGCAGGGGACGCCTAGTGGGACCTCAGGAGAGCACCGGGACCCTCACCCAGAATGGTCGGCTCAAGGGTGGGGGAAGCAGAAATCAGCTCCTGAGTCTGGGGTCCTCAGGGTCCAGCCCCTAAGCTCAGCACCACCTCTGCCTGCCTGGGTCTCAGGACCAGGGTCCAGACAGGGCCCAGCTGGACCACAGGGAGCTGAGGAGCCACGGCCCACAAGGACAGGTGGTCCTTGCTAGGTCCCAGAGCAGCCCATCCCTCAGGGACCCATGCTGCCAGCTGGTCAGAGGGAAAGTGCCCACCCCTGGGGGTGAGCCCCAGACTCCAGTGGGTGCGAAAGACAGAAGGGCATGAATCAGGCCATTTAAAGCCATGGCTCCCTCCCTGCCCCTGCCCACCTTGGTCTCTGTGACCCTGCATTTCCTCCCACTGTTATCTCAGGGGTCCGCCCCAGGATTTGAACCTTTTTTCTAGGGTGGGCTGAGTCAGCCAAGGTGCTCAGACCGGGGGGAGTGAGGGGAACAGGCAGGGAAGTGGGAAAGACTGTGGCTCCACTCAAGCTCTGGGCTCTCCCTTCCGCACAGGGGGAATGCAGCCAGTAGGGGTCCTGGGTGGGGCTGGGGGCTGGAGTCCCCCCTGGGGTCCTGGCCGGAAGAGTGGGGCTGCTCACACCTGCACCCCCCGGCCCTGCAGCTGGAGCACCCGGGCCCTCAGGGCGCCGATCCCGCTGAGGAGGTCCTCCCGGTGTTCCGCTGACGAGATGCCCAGGCTCACCAGGTCCCTGGGAAGAAGGCTGGTCAGATCCAGCTGGCCATCCCCACCATCTTCTCTCCCTTCCACCCCACCCCCTGCACAGGGAACAACCCAGAATGAGAACAGGTTGGGCCTCCCATGCAGGCAGGGGCAGGGCCCCCTGGCTCCTCAGACTCACTGGGCAGTCATGGCGGCCACGGCCTCCAGGCTCCCATAGCCCGCAGCAGCGAAGCTGTCTTTGTAGCGGCCCAGGTCCAGGGCCTCCAGCCACGCTCCCACGGAGCCAAAGGAGGGGAAGGTGGAGAAGGCACGGTCCGCCAGGGGTGTAGGAGGCCTGGGTGGGGGGTGGAGGAGCTGTGGTCAGTCGACAGTAGGGAGCTGGGGCTCAGACCCGGTCGCTCTCCTGAGGAGCGACCATCTGAGAAAGGACAGGTGATGTCATCTGAGAAGATAACGGACGGGCCATCTGAGGACAGGGTATCTGAGAAGATGGCCGAGTCCCAGGGCCGGCCTGGCTCACACAGGGTTCCAGGTGTTCTCAGAGCAAGGCGGGGGTTCACGGCACTAGGGCAGGTGGAGAGGGGGCTGTACAGGAGCCAGCCAAAGGCACCAGGAGCGTCTGGAACGGTCTGGGTAAGACATACGCAGGCGAGTTGGGGAGGTGACTTGTATTATCCGAACTACAGGTTTGTTAGGACTATCACCACATTTACTCACGTGGTCGCTGTAGCCAGGATACAGGGGGCAAAACCCAGGACAAGCAGGAATGACTGAGATGAAAAGCTGTATGTGCCTAAGGCGGGTGGGAGTATTAGATCTACCTGAGTGAACAGTCATATCTGCACAGGTGGGGTAGGACAGGTGGGTGGTTGTGCATGGCGGGGGAGGGCATGCATGGACAGGTGAGAGTTCAGCTGTATCGGCACAGTTGGGAAGGCACCTGGGGCAGGTGAGGCGATGCTGTACCTGGCACAGGTGGTGTCGGCACACTTTGGGGGCTCTGGGTCCTGCATCATCTTGCTCAGGAGGCCGTGGATCTGGGAGAACCTAGGCCGCTCACCCGGGTCCTTCTGCCAGCAGTCAAGCATCAGCCGGTGCAGCGCGGAGGGGCAGTTCCTGGGGGGCGGCAGCCGGAAGCCATCCTCCACGGCCTTGATCACCTAGGCCGTGGGGGAGGGGGGAGTGGTGGGCAGACAGGAGGTTTGAGGTCCCCCAGTACACACACTTACCCCATCCCCAGAAAGACTCAAACGGTGACCAGGCAGGGACTGGAAACAATAGACAGTGAAGAGGGGCCTGGGGCTAAGAGGTCAAGGGTTCATGGGCAGAGGTCAGGGAGCTGGGGCCTGAGGTCAGAGGGCAACAGGATCGGAAGGCAAGGAGCTGGAGCCACCGCGGTCACTCACATCTTGGCCAGACATATCCCAGTAGGGCCGCTCCCCGAAGGCCATCACCTCCCACATGATGACACCGAAGCTCCACACGTCGCTGGCGGAGCTGAAGTGGCCAAACTGAAGCGTCTCAGGGGCGGCCCACAGCGCTGGGCTCCGGCCGCTCTGCAGGCAGGTGGGCCAGCCGGTCAGGGGCAGGAGGGGCTGGCGTCGCAGCCAGCATGCCCCACCCGCAGAGCGCCATGGGACCCAGCCCCACCTGCATGCCCACAGCTGCTGCTCTGAGGGAGAGCCCACAAGGGACCCACAGGTGAGGCCCTGCTGGCACGGACAGCTGAAGGGAGGGGCGGGAGTGGGGCAGAAGGGGCACGCAGGGAAGGGCTCCCTCACCATGGTGGTGTAGACCGCCTCTGCTCGGTCCCGGGGGCCCCGGCCGAAGCCAGAGATCTTGCAGACGAGCTCGCTGCTGACTAGCACCCGGCGTGCCGCCAGGCCCCGGTGGACGTAGCCCATTTCCGACAGGTACTTCATGGCTGACGCCAGGCCGGGCAGCAGCCCCATCAGCTGCGCGGCCACCAGCTGGCCCTCATGCCGCTGGGAGGGAGGAGGAGATGGAGGCCCAGCTGCACCCTCGCTTCCCTGGTGCTGTGTGACCCCAGGGAAGTCACTGGCCTTCTCTGGGCTTCAGTTGGCCGCGTCACCTGCCAGGTCAGCCTGGCCAGAGGGCATCTCTACAGAGGATGAGGCCGACCCCAAGTCCCACCAAAGGGAAAAGTGAGGGACCAAGAAAACCATGGTCATCGGTACCCCTGGGGCCCAGGCCACTCACCCTGAGGAAGCCATCCAGGGCTCCATGGCTCATGTATTCAGTGACAATCATCAAGGTACTTCCTGTGGTCAGGGAAGCGGACATACACACTCAGGTGCCTGCTGCCCTCTGTGAGCACCCGTGCTCCCCACTCCCCACCCCGCGCCAAGGTGACCAGGACCAAGGCCAAGCTCCCTGAGTCTCGCCACCCTCCTGCATGCCCTCTTCAGCTGAACAGCAGGAGAGGTGGCGTCTGAGGCGGACAAAGGCCGAGGTGAGGATGTGCAGCAAGTTAGCTGGGGGAAGTCACCAGGGGTGCACCCCCAGAGTGTCACCACACACCCAGAGATCACACAGGGTCAGAGGCCCCTTGAGTCAGTGATGGAGAGCTGAGCTCCTCTCCCCATGCTGGGCCGCGTCGGGGCGCCCTCCCATGACTAAGCAGAGAGGGCCTGGGGGCACGACGCACCCACCGCCCACACCACAGGCTCCTCCCCCACCCACCCACCCACGCTGGTGGAGCACAGGCCCTACCTCGGGTGACCACGCCCTCCAGTCGTACCACGTGGCTGTGGTCGAACTGGCCCAGGGTGAGGGCCTCGGCCAGGAAGCTGAGCCTCTGTGAGTCGGAGCAGCCCTCCCTCAGCGTGTGCACGGCCACAGGGAGCTCCTGGCGGCCCGGGAGCTGCAGGCAGCCACAGCACAGCTCCCCAAACCGCCCTGGGGGAGAACAGCACCTCAGACACCCCCCGGAAGCTGCTGCCTCGGCCAACCTGGGCAGGGTGAGCAGCTTCTGGCTCACGGGCCCTTTCTGGCCTGGGTCTCAGGCCTCCTGAGTTCAAATCCTGGCGAACTGAGTACTGACTGCCTGATGTGGACTTCTGCTCTGCCCCTCTTCCGGCCTCAGTTTTCTCCTCTGTGAAATGGGGAGTCCTCCCAGCCTCCCACGGTGGGAAATTTCTGAGCCTCAAAGAGAGGACTATGCACGTGCCAGCACATCAAAGGCGTGCTGGGTGACCATGACATCTGTTCCACCATGCTGCCCCTTTCTGGCCTCTGTCCAGCAAGTCTGCCGACAGTGCTGGGGTGGAGCATTGGGCTCCTGGTGAGAGCGCTGCCTTCTCAGCACAGGGGCGGAGGGCTTGCAGACATGAAGCAAGGAAGCCAGGGCACTGATCATGAGAGAACATGCACCCGCTAGGAGTCAGGCCTTGGGCTGAGCGCTGAGACACTCCCACATCAGCTCTGAGGCAGATATCACACCCATTTAACAGATGAGAAGCTGAGGCTCGGAGCAGAAGACAGATGAGCCCCTGGTCAGTGGCAGAGCCAGGGCTAGAGCTCAGGTATACCTGGACCCCAAGTTTGCAAACGCCCCTTCCCATCGGGCCTTGAAAGCATGGGACCAAACTTCTGCCAGTGGCAGTCTGCAGAGCCCGCTCTGAAAGGGCCTGAAGGGAGAGAGTTCTGACCTTGGGGGCAGGCAAAGGGTAGGAAGGCAGGCTCACAAATTTCTCTGCCACCTCCCTCCCTGGACCCTGGTGGGCAGAGGCCCAGCTTGATGTGGAGGCAGGGGCTTCCTGGACAGTGTGGGGACTGGATGAAGGCCAGGCCTGCAGAGATGGGGGCGGGACTTGGGATGGAGGCAGGCTAACAGGATAGAGGTGTGGTGGGGAGGAGGAGAGGCTTCCAGGGAGGGCTGGCAGGGGGTGGAGGAAGGGCTTCCCCACAAACAAGGCTTCCCCGGGTGCCCAGTTTGCCTGTTCCAAGGCTCTTCTCCAGCGTGACGCTTTTCGCATCCAGCTCCTTGGCAAACAGGTGCACGGCCTGCAGCGGGTCCCCACAACTCTGGGGATCCACGAACGTGCGGCGAGTTGGGACTTTGACTGGCAATGAGGAGAAAGAGACGGGAGTGAGGAAAAGGGCCTCCGTGGTTGGAGCAGTGGGGTTGGGGAGGGGAGGTATGCAAGGGCTGAGCGCCAAAGCATTGATGCTTTTGAACTGTGGTGTTGGAGGAGACTCTTGAGAGTCCCTTGGACTGCAAGGAGATCCAACCAGTCCATGCTAAAGGAGATCAGTCCTGAATATTCACTGGAAGGACTGATGCTGAAGCTGAAACTCCAATAAATACTTTGGCCACTTGATGGAAAAAAAAACTGACTCATTAAAAGACCCTGATGCTGGGAAAGATTGAAGGCAGGAGAAGGGGACGACAGAGGGCGAGATGATTAGATGGCATCACCAACTCAACGGACATGAGTTTGAGTAAACTCCGGGAGTTGGTGATGGACAGGGAAGCCTGGTGTGCTGCAGTCCATGGGGTCGCAAAGGGTCGGACACGACTGAGTGACCGAACTGAACTGAACTGAAGCAAGGGGAGTCAGGAAGGGGACCGAGGAAGTGAGTGAGGTGGTTCCCGCCCTGCCCTGGGCCGGGCCAGACAACTCACAGTGGAAATACAGCTCCTCCTCATCGTGGGCGTCCCGACCTCCTTTGCCATAGCTGCAGGGCCTGAGGTAGGGGATGGGAGCGGGGGTGTCCACAGTCATCCTCTGAGCCAGTCTGTCCCAGCCCTTCCCATCTTACCAGCACCCAGGGTGGCACCTCTTTGTCCCTCCAAAAGGACGAGGTCTGTGCCCCAGGGGAAGGACCTTCTTGTCCTGTGGGTCTGGAAGCTTCTCCCCTCAGCACACATGTAACCCCAGCCCTAACCACTCACCCTCTCCGCATTCCTAGTTATTTTCACTTTGAGATGCCGTAAATTCTTGCAACTCCAGAGACACCCAAATCCATGCCCTGACTTCCAAGTCCAAGCTGCCTCCCTGCCTACAGCTGAACACAGCAGGCAGGCCTTGTGCCCACGGGCAACTCCTGGTCTAGTCAAGAAAACAGACCTTGAGAAGGAACCACAAGCCCACTCACAGGTCCGAGCAAAGGAGAAGGGCGGTGCGCTGTGGGAACATGTAGCTGAGACACGGTTGAGACCATCAAGGATGGCTTCCCGAGAGAGGCCACCGCGGGCCAAAGGACTGCATCATGATCAATAAAGTCACGGGCTGGCAACTGGGGCCCCCTGAGGCAGGGTCTTGCAGGCCCACATAAAGACTTTCGTTTTATTCTGGGGTGGGGAAGAGGGAAGCGGGTTTGAGCAGGGGAGTGCCACGGTTCAATCTGCACTTTAGAAAGATCGTCCCAGCTGCTGCTGTTGTCCCTGCAGGAGATGGTTCAGGCTACGGGGTGACCACGGATGGAGAAAAGTAAGAGTGCCATTGAGGTGACAGGGCCACGGGGCTTGGGGAAGGCTGCAGGTCAGAAAGGGAGAGGGGGAAGGTAGGAACCGCTGTAGTGTTCCGGCTTGCCCAGTGAAGTGAGGCAGGTACCGTTGACCAAGATGGAGCGATGACAAGTTCCCGTTTAGAAATTTGAGTTTGCAGCACCTCTGGGATAAGCAGGGCTGATCAGTGAGCAGGGAGTTAGCTATATGTGATGGGGGCGGGGCTGCAGTTTAGAAGAAGGGTCTGCTCTGGAGATACAAGTTCTAGAGCTGGGGGCCTTGTCCAGCGAGAGGAGGGAGCCTGAGAAGTGGGACGGGGAACAAGTCTGAGGACCGCCCCCCCCCTGCCATCTAGAGATAGGGAAGAGGAGAGGAGGGCTTCCCTGGTGGCTCAGATGGTAAAGAATCTGTCTGCAATGCAGGAGCTGCTGCTGCTGCTGCTAAGTCATTTCAGTCGTGTCCGACTCTGTGCGACCCCATAGACGGAAGCCCACCAGGCTCCCCCGTCCCTGGGATTCTCCAGGCAAGAACACTGGAGTGGGTTGCCATTTCCTTCTCCAATGTGTGAAAGTGGAAAGTGAAAAGTGAAAGTGAAGTCGCTCAGTCATGTCCGACCCTTAGCGACCCCATGGACTGCAGCCTACCAGGCTCCTCCATCCATGGGATTTTCTAGGCAGGAGTACTGGAGTGGCTTGCCATTGCCTTCTCCGGCAATGCAGGAGACCCAGGTTCAATCCCTGGGTTGGGAAGATCCCCTGGAGAAGGGAATGGTTACCCACTGCAGTATTCTTGCCTGGAGAATTCCATGGACAGAGGAGCCTGGTGGACTACCATCCATGGGGTCGCAAAGAGTCGGACCGAGCGACTAACAACACAGCAGAGAAGGAAGCCACCGAGGAGACTGTGAAAGAACCACCAGAGAAACTGGAGGGAAACAGAAGGGACATCGGGGGCGGAAGGTGGTAGGGGTGGTGATGTCACAGGAAGCACGGAAGGAAACAGGGTCAGAAGAGCAAGGTCATGTGAAGACTCAAGGAGGAGAGCTGAGGGAGACTCAGGAGAGAGATGGCCACGTGTCGACACCAGTGGAGGCGATCATGCAGGACAAAGTGGTCATGACGGCGGTCCCCACGTGGGCTCTGGAACCTGATGGCACAGACCAACTCCCGAGGGCCTTCCCTCGCTGTCTGTGGATCAGGTGGCTGGTTTTCTCTTCAATAAGATCAGGATCAAGACAGCCCTGCCTGATCAGCCTGGCGCCAAGAGCTTACTAAGCACTCAACAAATGTTAGCCAGCATATAGGGAGGAAGTAGATGTAATCAATAGTAAGGGCTCCTGAGAGGGTAGGAATGGGTGGGTTACAGTCACAGGAAGGACTGATCCAGGCCGGGAGGATGGCACTTCCTCTAGAGAAACGGACGGAGAGGATGGATGCGGAGAGGCAGGTGTGCAGACTCAGTGGTGCAGGTAAAGAGCAGGTACAGCAGACAGAGCTGAGAGCTGCGAGGACTGGCAGTCTGCGGGGCACGAGCAGAGCTGGGGTGATTGCCCGGTCCATGTCAGGAGACAGGAGAGAGGGTCTGCGGAAACGAAGTCAAAGACCTCAGAGGCCAAGGGCTGGGGTCGGTTGTCCAGTGGCTAGTGAGGTCATCCAGCGTGGGAACAGGACTTCCAAGAACATCCGGGAGAGCTGAGGAGGGATGCACGGGGCAAGGCCGAGTGGCTGGAGGAGTGGCAGAGAAAGCGAGGCACTTCCACCTTCCCAACACCCCCTAGTGAGAACTGGGGTGAGCCAGGATCGACTGGGAGGGCAAGCGGAGATGAGGAGCCCACTGTACAGAGCCGGGTACTGCAGAGACGGGGAGAGGCGATGGGCGAGGGAAGCTGGGTCACGCGTGCCTGCCCATCACTGCTAGACCTGGCAGATGTCCACCTTGGTGCCATTTGACTTTGAGTAGGTTTTGAAAGCCCCGCCTGGCCTCCCCCACCTGCTCTAGCGCAGCGGTCTTCGAGGTGCTCCTGGGCAGCCACTCCTGTCTCGCAGCCTCTGCCCAAAGATGCCCTTCTTGCTCACCTCTCCCCCATCCTCTCCTGCCTCCTGGAGCCCCTGAGCTCACGGCCAGCACAAGCTGCTCCCAGCTCCTGTCCATTCCCACTTTTCCAATGGGTCTCATCTATGGACCTTTAAGCTCCGTGATCAAGGAGATTCTACTGTTGTCCTCCTTTCTTGACTCACCTGGCCGGGGCAGAGCTGGCTCCCAGATCCTCCCCTCCTCACTTTCAGCACCTCACTTAAGGCCAAGCAAATAACCCCATCTCAGCCAGATGAAAGCTTGCCGCCCCTCCAGCCCGCAGGCAGTTCCAGGATGCTGACGTGTGGCTCCTGGACCAGCTCATTCCTCTCCTCTGCTCCCCCTACTCCAGCCTGTCACATGCGGCCTTCCCAACTCCTCCAGTCTGCTGACCTCAGCCCCAGCCTGGAACCCACCTGGGGTGCCTCTGCCAAAGGGACTCTGTCTTTGCTGAGCCAGACCCAAGTTCCACATCTTTCCCCCTCTGCCATCCCCTTTCCCTGCCCACTCTCCTGCAAGCTCCCTTCCTCTGGGGCTTGGGGCTTTCTGCCATATGAGTTCCCCTCCCTGTTCTCCCTGCTCCCAAACACATACACGCACACACAATTTCTGCCTTTCTTCCCTCTGCCTGTGTTCAAGGGCCTCCAGATCCCTTGGGGGCAGGGGCTGGGGGCCTCTGAGCGCCTCGGGAGGCTCCCAATCACACCGGAGCAGCCGGAGCTTGATTCCCTCCGCAGCGATGCCTTCTGACATTTAATGAGTGAAGGAGTGAAGGAGCTAAATCCCCTTCATCCCACAGCAGCTGAGCAGAAGCGGGGTGTGTGGGGAGGGGCCAGGACAGCACCAGTCAGGCCTGTCTCTACGCGGCGGTACACTCGCCTGTGCAAATCTGCACACGTGCAAATGTGGATACAGATACAGGTACCTGAGCCAGCCAGGCTAGGACCAGTCACCTACCTCCTCCAAATGGCCAGCACACTCATCACAGAGCCCAGGACGAGGAGGGCTGAGATGGTTACCACGGTGACGACAACCGCAGGGCTCTGGTCCTTGGACCCCGAGGTGGCTGGGAGGAAAACAACGAGGTTGAGAGAGGCAGAGCACCAGGCTCCCGGGTAAGCCCCAGGACAGACTCCTGTCGTCACCCCACAGCAGGATTTCCGCAGCACCTCCACCCTCGGCCTGGCCTCCCAGCAGCCGGGGACCAAGGCTGCCCCCACCAACCGCAATGGCACCTGGAGCTTCGTCCTTTCCCAGGGCGGGTCACTTCTACTGCAGCCCAGCTCTGAGAGAGAGGAGCGGGCACCCAGACAGGCAGGCTCAGGCCTTCCTTTTTGCCTTACAGACGCACAAGGAAGGTGGCTCTGCAGGGGCATGGCCTTTTCTCTAAGCTCCCCAACCCCAATCCAGAACTGTCACCAACAATTTTTGCTGTTGTTCAGTTGCTAAGTCATGTCCGACTCTTTACAGCAATGGTTGTAGCACGCCCAGGCTCCCCTGTCCTCCACTATCTCCTGGAGTTTGCTCAAGTTCATGTCCATTGAGTCAGTGATGCTATCTAACCATCTCATCCTCTCTAAGAACGATGAGTTGACATTTAATGCACACTTGTGTGCCAGAACTAAACAATCCTGTTTCATCATCACAAGAAGCCAGGAAAGTGAACTGTCTCCATTTTGCAGCTGAGGAAACTGACATCGAGAAAAGTTATGTATTTTGCCCAAGGTCACAAAGCCAATAAACGGTGACCCTAGGATTCAAACCTGATTCCCAAAGCCTCTGCTTGAACTATTTCCCCAGCAGAGGGGCCAAGAGGACCCCCAAGCCCTCAGTCCCATCCACCCATCCATCCATCCAACACGTGCACCAGGCTGGCAGTGGTCCTGGGGAGTCGGCAATGGATGAGCCAGAATCCTTGCCCTGGAGGGATGTACCAACCAGCAGGGGAGAAAGAAATGAGAAATCAATGAAGAAAAAGAAACAGAGACAGAAGCAGAGCTGAGCAGAGGCACAATCATTTCTTCCTAAAGCCAATGGGGAAGGTTTTGCAGAAGAGGATCATCTGCACTGGACCTGGAAGGTGGACGGGGTTGTTGACGATGCTCAGATGCACTTGCTGGGTCTGGAAAATGACAGGTCATCCCATGTGGCTGGAAAGCAGGCTGCATGGAGTCAGAGATGCAAGATACGAAGAGATAAAGCTGGAAGGCAGGAGGATGAAGGGAACTGGGGGAGGTGACAGACCCACAAGGGCCTTGAATGCTAGGCCAGGAGGATGAGCTTTATCTTGAGGGTAACAGGGAGCCCAGAGCAGTGGACAGAGTTCCTTCCCACAAGGAGAGGAATGAGGGAATCTGCTAGGTCAGGAGTCAGGAGAGAGGGGGGTGCTTGGAAGAGACAAAAGTTTGGGATAACTGTCGGGAATGGGGAAGATGCTACGCAGCCCTGATGAATACACTGGGATTAGAAAAAGACACTTTAGCAGGCAGCCTTGGCAAGGGACGATGGAGAAGAGCCAGTCTTGGGGACAGTGGGGTGGGTGTAAAATAATGTCTGGGGAATGGGGGCCAGCAGGGCTGGAGAGCACTTCAACCAGGAGAGTCCGCAGAGGCTGGGGAGAGATGATCGTGGGCCAGGAGGGGCTGGGAGCCCGACAGATGCAGTCAGATCCCAAAAGCTGCTATTAGGATGTCACACAGCAAGTGAGGAAGAGTGACAGCAGAGAAAGGGAGGGTCAGAGGCCAACAAAGTCAGGGTCAAAAGGACAGATTCCGGAGCCCCCATTTCCATAGATGGGGAATAGGGTCCTGGGCCTGGCTGGTGGCAGAAGACGGAACAGTCGCCAAGGACTGTTTGAAATGAGCTGTCCTGGTGGACACAGAAATGGAGGATGCAGAGAAAATTGGTGTGGCCGGCGGCCTCTGAGATAGCCCTGCAGGATTCTCCGCTTCCTGGTGTTCCTTCCCCCACGAGCATGGGCTGAACACGGTCATTCGCTTCTAATGAATAGAAGACAGCGCAAGTGACGGGAGGTCGCCACCATGATTAGGTCACAAGAGATCGGCTTCAGTCCTGGGAGCCCTCTTGCTCCCTCTCTCTCACGGCCTCTAGAAGAATCGAGCTGCTGGGTTATGAGCAGTCCTTGGAGAAGTCTAGGAATCTTGTGCCTGCCTCCAGCAAGCAGCCAGCAAGAGTCCAGCTAGGGAAGCGCACACTCCTCCCTTCCTCTCCACTCTGCCCCAGTTAAGCCTGGAGAAGATGGCAGCCCCAGAGGACACCTGGACCGCAGTGAGGGCTAAGCCGTGCGCATGTTCCTGACCCATGAGATAACGAATGGATGTTGGTTTTGGCTGTTGAGTTGAGGGCAATTTGCTACACAGCAGTGATTAACTAGTGCAGTAGTGCAGCATGGTCCTCCTCGCGATCTTGACTTGGGGTCACAGCTCCCTGGGAAAAGTGCTCTGCGATTGGGGAACCACTCTCTGTAGCCAGGGCCACGACAGAGGAGGCCAGGGGCTGGGCGGCACGTCTACTGACTGTGTGCCCTCCGTAGCTCATTTGTGTCTGACTCTTCGTGGCCCCATGGACTGTAGCCCAACCTCCTCTGTCCAAGGGATTTCCCAGGCAAGAATACTGGAGTGGGTTGCCATTTCCTTCTCCAGGGGATTTTCCAGACCCAGGGATCCACCAACTGAGAAGCACCAGATTAACAGAAGTCATCAGACCTCTTCAGCTCCCGGACCCCAGCGCCCACCCTCCACCACATCCACTCCAGCCCGACCCGCGAGCCTTTGTTCTGATGCCTCTCACTCTCCAAGACGCCCTCCCTGCCCTCCTCCCCACGGAGAACTCCAACGTTCCCCAGCCTTCAAGGCCCAGCTCTAATCTCCTCTCACCAGCACCTGGCCGGGGTCTGGCAGAGACAGGCATTCGAGCAAGAAGTGCTGTCTCCTTCCCAGAAGGCAAACTCATCAGCACTTGATCTCCACCTTCCTCTGGGCTCAGAGCTCTTTCTATCTTGGATTAGACTTGTGTAGCAGGTTGGAAAGAATTATTGTCTTGACAGCTGGTGCCAGGATGCCTTTTAGGGCAAACTGCCTTTTGTCCAGGAAAAATACTTTCATGAGCTGCTCAGGGTAGATAGCGGTGAGATCCTGAGGGCTGGGTTAGCAACAGGAGACCAAAAGAAAGCACTAAATGCTCTGTGCACATCAGGAAGGGGTCCTGGGGGGTTCGGGTGTGGGAGAGGAGGAACCAGGGCAGGGAAGCCAGGGCGGGGGGTGGGTAGTACCACACCATGGCTGAGAGCTGGAACTGTTTTAGGATCAGGAATATCTGATGTTCAGTTCTTGCTTTGCTTTGTTAACAACTTTATTGAGAAATTATTCTTACCATACAATTCGCCCATTGAAAGTGTGCAGTTCTCCTGGTGTTTTGTTGGTTTGTTTGCCTTTGGCCGCACCATGCAGTTTGTGGCATCTTAGTTCTCTGACCAGGGAATGAACCCAGGCCCCAGCAGTGAAAACTCAGAGTCTTAACCACTTCTGGTGTTTTTGCTTGGTTTATTGCTGCAGGTGACACTCCCTTGGTTTGTCCAAACCCTCAGCAAAGGCTGGATGCTGGGATGATGGACATCAGGGCCTGGAAGTCCAGAGGGTAAGCTGGGCCGACCCCTCGACTTCACACTCTAAGGCGTAGTGGGAAGAGGGACGGTGCCCACATTTGAGTCTGTGTCATGACAGAGAGAAAGCAGCAGGATGAGAACAAGAATTTAGTGGTCAAGGACAAGAAGTGACCAGGAGAAGAAAAGTCCTCCCAAGAAAAGAGAGGAATCTTGGAGAGGGCAGAGGATGTTTCCTCGAGACATGGGAGGGAGGCACCAGCTGAGACCTGGGTTGCAGCTGCTCATGGATCCCTCCCCTGTGAGTTCCGCCAGGACAGGCGTCCGATCTAAGCCACTAGTTACTAGACTCCAGTTTCATTCATTCATGAGGTTGTAACTGAACTGTTCTGCAGGTTCCCTTAATTGCACAGATAACCCCTCAATTTGCCTCCATGCTCTAGCCCCAGGCTGGGTTTTCTCTCCTCTTGCACATGTCACTTACCCTCCCCTGGAGTCAGCACTTCAATGCTGGGGTTGAAGCTCTGGGTCTCCCAGGAGGGCCCTGGGGAAGCTGCCCGGATCTGAAAGATGTAGCGGGTAGCTGGCTTCAGGTTGGTGACAGTGACCGCAGGCGCCCCTGTCTTCACCGTCGAGTAAGTCTGCTCACTCTGACCCTGGGGAGGGACAGAGAAACACGAGGTCCAGACCCAGGGCTAGCCCCATGCTCCTGGGAGAATGTGGAGGGAAAGGGTGGGGAGGTGGCAGAGGTACCCTGAGGGGAGGAGTCTGGGCTGCTGGAATAACTCCACTCATCTTGGAGGAATCTCACAGCTTTCTTCCAGAAGATCCCCAGCCCCTTTCTCCACCACAAGTTTCCACCTATACTCGGTGGTACCTTAACTGAGAACAGCCCCACCTCCAAGTAACAGAAACTTTAGAGAAGATACTGGCCTTATCGGGGATGCTAGGATGAAAGGCATCGATGCCTGGCAGTCTAGAGGAGGAACTACACCTGACCCCTCAGAGGAAAGAAGAAGGAAATGAGCCCTGACACCTGCCTGGCCCTTGTTGGCTTTTCTTTCCCCTTGTCATTGGACTTTCACAATGTCCTGCAAGGTGTGGATTCACAGATAAGGAATTGGGATCAGAGGGGCTGAGAGGCTCACCCACAGCCCCCCACCAAGGGCCCATTCACTGCCCGCTGCTGGGTTAGACCCTATAGGAGCCAACTTCCTACAGTTCTCACACCAGCATTCCTATCTCCTTGGATAGGTGATGCTCCCAGCAGGGAAGGGGCGGGGTGACACCTTCCCAGTTCCTTTAGGTCCTGTGCTCTGTGCACTACGCCATCCTGCCCCCAACACATCTGATAATGGGGCGTGCTGGGCATGCTGCTGTCATTTCATCTCTGCACACACCCCCTGATTGGAGCCCCGGCCACACCCCCAAAGGCGCACCTCCCCTATATCTGCAGCCCCACTTCCACGGTCGCGGTATTCTGGAATCAGGGCAGACTCTGACCCAAGCTGGGCCAATCAGAATCCCACTTCTGGAAAGACAGTGAGGCCCTGGCTGCAGAACTTATAAGCAGGCTCAGGGAGGGGAGGGGAAAAGGGGCTGCCAGCCTGGGCGGCTGCAAGGTGCTAGAAACAACCCTTCCTGAAGAGGAGGTGGGGTTGGTATGGAGAGAACTAAGATGAGGGGCTGGTGACTCCTGCCACGCTTCTGGTCGTCAGGCTCCATGAGACACTCCTGAAGGCTTTCAAACACGGCCCCTTTTGTACTGGCTCCTCTTTTCAAGGGTTTTTGTTCCCAGAAAATTCACACTCCCTATGGGCCAGGGAGCATCCACCCAGCTCAGCATTGGGACTGTATCTATGCTCTGATCCCCGAGTGTCAGTTCAGTGAGCCCTTTCTAAGCAATTGCTGCCTGCCTGGCTCCTTCCCAGTGACCTTCGCTGTGGTATCCTTGATGTCAGGGACCCCCAGAACCCTGTCCCAGCAGCTTTTCTCACTCATGCCCCCCTCCCTTGGCCATCCCCTCTGGTCCTTTGGCTTCAGCTACTATCTCTGGGTTGAAAGTCCCCAACTTTCTCTCTCTCTCTCTCTCAGCTCACAGCTCTCCAGATTTCTCTTTTCAAAATCTGTTATCTGATTCAGTAAAGAACTCCCTGAGGAGGGAGTGAAGTCCTAACACATGTAGTGCTAAGTTGAAAGCAAAATTTTGCTTTAATGAATACAATTGGCACCAAAATGAAAATAGTTTAACTGTAGATTACCTATCAAATTCAAAGACAATAAACTTATGCAGAAAAGAGATGTGGATCTGGACCTAACTCTACTTGTTAAACCACCCTTGAGCTGCAACCATAGACTGACCACAGATACAAGAAGTCAGCCAAAATCAAGAAAAAGTATCCTAGGAGAATCAACTGGCCCTACAGAGTTTATAAGGAACACTGTATACGTTCTATTATTATTTGTAAATGATTGCTTACACAGTCTCCACATCAGTAAAATTAAAATGCCAGTGCATACATTCATTTCTGTGAGAGCTGGCTGTTAAACATTTATCAGCATATTATTTATGCTGAGCTCTGGCATACCACCAGACCTGGCAACAGGTTCCCACAGTGGTACTTTTCCATAAAATTTGAAACAATATGTTTCTGCGTTCTTTTTCTTAAAAGGGTTGCAAACTATGCACAGAATCCAGCCACAGGAAGTCTGGATCAGCCCCCAGAGGAAGCTTTTTGTCAACTGTGAACACTAGGCAGTGAGGTGAAAATGGACACGATGACGGGTTACCGAAAGAAGACCCGCGGAAACAGGGAGAGCTGTGTGTCCACGGTGAGGCGGGGCCAGGAAGAGACTGCAGCCGGGGGCGTTTAGGGGGCCAACGGAGATGTTTAGAGGCAAAGCAAGAAGGACTTATGCTGGGAGGGGATTGTAAAGAAAAGGAAGCCGGTAGGAGAGGGGGTCAGATCGCAGCCGGTAATGCCACCCCAGGTTCCTCCCAGACCCAGACTCACCTTCTCGAAGTATCTGATCTCATACTCTGTGCCGTTGGCCCCGGGGGCTCCCGCGGGGATGGGCTCCCGCCACGACAGAGACACGCTCTGGGGCTCCACTCGGTCCCTGCGGATCTCATCCTCCTCCCAGGGCGCTGAAAGTTGAGTAATGTGAGGTTCTCTGGGGCAGGGGCAGGCGGCCGGAGAGGCGGGGCGCGTGGGGAGCCACATGGGGCGGGGCCCAAGGGGCTGCGGGTGGGGCAAAAGGCTCCTGGGGGCGGGGCCCAAGGGGCTGTGGGTGGGGCAAAAGGCTTCTGAGGGGCGGGGCCCAAGGGGCTGCGGGTGGGGCAAAAGGCTCCTGGGGGCGGGGCCCAAGGGGCTGTGGGTGGGGCAAAAGGCTCCTGAGGGGCGGGGCCTGAGGGAAAGCGTCCTCACGAGGCTAGAAGAGAGCTCTGACTCCACAGCTCTTGGCCTCCGCAGTTCCTAGCAGGAAAGCAGCAGGCCACGTGCTGCTTGCCCACCCCTACACTCCAGCATCCCTTCAGGTTCAGTTCAGTTCAGTCGCTCAGTCGTGTCCAACTCTTTGCGACCCCATGAATCACAGCAGGCCAGGCCTCCCTGTCCATCACCAACTCCTGGAGTTCACTCAAACTCATGTCCATCGAGTCGGTGATGCCATCCAGCCACTTCAGGTATCTGGTTCTAATTCCCCCAAGCTATTTCTACATGCTCTGTGCCTTGGAGATATTAGACAGCACAGCAGGCAGGAAGACAAGCTACTTAACTATTCTAATAGTCTGGTCAAGAGGTAATATACTCAAGTAAACTAGGAATAGAAGGAAATTACCTCAACAAAATAAAGGCCATATATGAAAAGCTCCAGCTATCATCATACTCAATGGTGAAAAGCTGAGAGCTTTCCTTTGAAGATTAGGAATCTTGCCACTTCTATTCAACACAGTCCTGGAAATCCTAGACAGTGTAATTAGGCAAGAAAAAGAAATAAAAGGCTTCCAGATTGGAACGGAGGAAGTAAAATGATCTCTGTTCACAGATGACATAATCTTCTATGTAGAAAACACTAAAGGTTCCACAGAAAACACTGTTAGCAAAATTGCAGGATACAAAATCAAATCACAGAAAATCATTCGCATTTCCACCCATTAACAATGAACAATATGAAGTGAAAATCAAGAAAGCAATCCCACTTATTTAAGTTTATTCCTAAATATTATAAAATAAAAAAGTCTCTTTGACAAATGGCGGTAGGAAAATTGAATATCCACACAAAAAAGAAAGACGTTGGGCCCTTTAGTTTACACTACATACAAAAATGAACTCAAAATGAATTACAGACATAAATGTAAGACCTGAAACTTCTAGAAGAAAACATAGAGGAAAAGCTTCATGATACTGAATTTGGCAGATTTCTTGAATGTGACACAAAAAGCAAAAAGCATAGGCAGCAGATGTTAAATCAACAAATGGCAGTACAAACTTAAAAACATCTGAGCAATAAAGGAAACAGCAGAGTGAAAAGGCAACCTATGGAATGGGGGAAATATTTACTATACACAGATCTAATAAGGGGTTAATGTCCAGAATATAAAAAGAACTCATTTAAGTCAACAATAACAACGCCAAACCCCACAAATAGCCCAATTTAAAAATGGGCAGGGGCTTCCCTGGTCGTCCAGCTTTGAGAATCCACTTGCCAGTGCAATGGACACGGGCTCGATCCCTGCTCCCGGAACACTTCACATGCCGTGAGGCCCGCATACTTCAACTAGTGAGCCTATGCTCTAGAGCCCATGTTCCACAACAAGAGAAGCCACCACAGTGAGAGCCGGCACACTGCAATAGAGGGTAGTCCCTGCTCTCTTCAACTACAGAAAGCCCATGAACATCAACAAAGACCCAACAGAGCCAAAAATAATAAATAAATAATAAATTTTTTTTAAATGGGCAGAGGACTTGAATAGACATTTCTCCAAAGATGTGCAAATGGCTGATAAGCAGATAAAAAGATGTTCAACATCACCAATCATCAGGGAAATGGAAGTCAAAACTATGAGATATCACCTCGTACCTGTTAGGATCAAAAATAAACAAAAAGCCAGAAATAACAAGTGTTAGACTGTGGAGAGACTGGAACCCGGGGCACTGTTGGCACTGTTGGTGGGAATGTAAATTAGTGCAAACACTATGGAAAACTAGGATCCAACTGGAGATAATCATATTAAGTCACTCATAAAGAGAAAGACAAATACCATACGATAGCGCTTACCTGTGGAATCTAAAATATGACACAAACAAATCTATCTATGAAACAGAATCTCAAGATACGGAAGTCAGACTGGTGGTTGCCAAGGTGGGAGAGAGTCTGGACAGGGGCAGAGTGGGAGGTTAGGGGCAGCAGATGTAAGCTTTTATATAGAGAATGGATAAAGCACGAAGTCCTACTGTATAGCACAGGGAACTACAGTCAGTATCTTATGACAAACCATAATGGAAATGAGTATTTTTTAAATGTATATAACGGAATCACTTTGCTGTATAGCAGAAACTAACACAATAGTGTGAATCAACTATACTTCAACAAAAATGCTGATAAAAAACAAAATAAACATAGAACTACCATGTGACCCAGCAACCGCTCTTCCAAGCGTACAGCCCAGGGGAGTGAAACCACAATCTTGTTCAGACTACTGCACTCTCATGTTCAGTACAGCATTACTGACAATAGCCAAGGTACAGAAACAAGCTAAGTGTCTGCTGACAGATGAGTGGACAGAGACACAACTATATACATATATGTTTCATGATATGTTATTCAGCCATGAAAAAAAGAAATCCTGCCATTAGCAAAAACACAGATGAACCCTGAGGGCACTAGGCTAAGCGAAATAAAACAGAGAGACAAATATTGCCTGATGTCATTTATACGTAGAATCTAAAAAAGCCAAACTCAGAGAACAGAGAATAGATTGGATTTTTGCCAAGAGATAGGACATGAGGTAAACAGGGAGATGTGGGTCAAAGATCCAGACTTCCAATTATAAGAAGAATAAAATCTGGGGATCTAGTGTATACCATGGTGTACTTGAAAGCTGCTAAGACAGAACATCACTGTTTGCACCATGCACAAAATGTAATTATGTGAGAGGATGGATGTGTTAACCTTCTTATGGCAATCATTTCACAATATACACATGCACCAAATCATCACACCTTAGAATTACACAGAGTTATATGTCAATGATGTCTCAAAAAGGTAGAAAGGAAAAAAAAAAAGGAAATGTGATATAGGCATACAATGGAATACTACTCAGCTTAAAGAAAGGAAATCCTCTCATATGCTACAACATGGATCAACTTTGAGGACATTATGCTGAGTGAAATAAGCCAGTCACAAAGAGACAAATATTGCATGATTCCACTTCTATGTATGCTATCAAAAGTAACTGAACTCTTAGAAAGTAGAATGTGGTTGCCAGGGTCTGGGAGGAGGAGGGAAGAGGAGTTGTTGCTCAAGGAGTATAGAGCTTGCATTATTTTTAATAGTTTGCATTTTGCAAGATGAAAAAGTCTATAGGGGTCTGTTGTATGATGACGTGCACATAGTTAATGCTACTGTACTGTACCCTAAAATGGCTAATTTGGTAAATTTCCTGTTATATGTTTTTTACCAAAATAAAAAAAAATAGTGACGCTCAGGTCACACAACCCAAAGCAATTAAATCAGTTTCTGTGGGGTGGGATTCAGGCATTACTATCTTTTTAAAAAGCTTCTCAGTGACTCCACTGTGTGTCGAACAGAGGGTTTTCCAAGCGAAGATGCTAGGAAAGTGGATGGGTAAGTGGTTCCAAGGGCTTCCCTGATGGCCCAGCTGGTAAAGAACCCACCTGCAATACAGGAGACACAGGAGACGCGAGTTCAATTCCTGGGTTGGGACGATCCCCTGACAGAGGGCATGACAACCCACTCCAGCATTCTTGCCTGGAGAATCCCATGGACAGAGGAACCTGGCAGGCTACGTCCACGGGGTTGCAAAGAGTCAGACACGAGCGACTAACCCCACAAGTGGTTCCAAGGCTCACAAAAGGTATCCAGGAGGGATATGGAGATCTGAGAGCCATTGCAAGATGATTTGATGAAACTGCCCAGGGCAACGTGGAAAGGGAGAGAAGGCAAAGTTAACAGGAAACAAGCCCAAGAAATGACCACACTTAAGAGGCAGGCAAATAAAGAGGAGCTTGGGAAGGAGGAGCCAAAGAGAGGAGAGGAAAAACCAGGAACAAATGAGGCTACAGAAGCCCAGGAAAAAGAACTGTTAGGAAGGTTCCCGCTTGACTCTTCCTGTTATTAGCTACTGGTCCACAAGCAAGAGCTTCAGTTCCCTTACACGCAGATGGGAAACAATAATGACCTCTTCATACTTGCTTTGAGAATTTTATGAATTAATAACATATAAAGAGCTTAGCACAATACTTGACATAGAACAAGCACTCAATACCACATTTACCAGCCAAAGGAGATGCTGGTTGGCAGTGTCATATGCAGAGCAAAGATGGGTAACAAAACAATTCAAAGTGCCACTGGCTTTAACAATGTGGAGGTTCCTAGTGTCTTCGGGGCATTCAGAGGAAGTAGACAGCAGAAAGTAGCCATAGGACTTGGAAGAGGTCAGTTTTCATTCCAATCCCAAAGAAGGGTAATGCCAAAGAATGTTCAAACATTCTTTGAATGTACAATTGCACTCATTTCATATGCTAGCAAGGTTATGCTCAAAATCCTTAAGGCTAGGCTTCAGCAGTACGTGAACTGAGAACTTTCAGATGTACAAGCTGGGTTTAGAAAAGGCAGAGGAACCAAAGATCAGATTGCCAACATTTGCTGGATCATGTAGAAAGCAAGCGAATTCCAGAAAAACATCTACTTCTGCTTCATTGACTATGCTAACGGCTTTGACTGTGAGAATCACAAGAAACTGGAAGATTCTTAAAGAGATGGGAATACCAGACCATACCATCTTACCTGTGTCCTGAGAAACCTGTATTTGGGTCAAGAAGCAACAGTTAGAACCAGACATGGAACAGAATGGTTCAAAATTGGGAAAGGAGTACGTCAAGGCTGTATATTGTCATCCTGCTTATTTAACTTCTATGCAGAGTACATTGTTCAAAATGCTGGGCTAGAAGAATCACAAGCTAGGATCAAAATTGACAGAAGAAATATCAACAACCTCAGATATGCAGATGTTACCACTCTAATGGCAGAAAGTGAAGAGGAGCTAAAGAGCCTCTTGATGAGAGTGAAAGAGGAGAGTGAAAAAGCTGGCTTAAAACTCAACATTCAAAAAACGAAGATCATGGCATCCAGTCCCATAACTTCATGGCAAACAGAAGGGGAGAAAGTGGAAGCAGTGACAGATTTTATTATCTTGGGCTCCAGAATCACTGTGGACAGTGATTGCAGCTATGAAATTAAAAGACACTTGCTTCTTGGAAAGAAAGTTATGACAAACAAAGACAGAATATTAAAAAGCAGAGACATCACTTTGCTGACAAAGGTCCATGTAGTGAAAGCTATGGTTTTCCCAGTAGTCATGTACAGATGTGAGAGTTGGATCGTAAAGAAGGTTGAGTGCCAAAGAATTAATGCTTTCAAAATGTGGTGCCGGAGAAGACCTGTGAGAGTCCCTTGGACGGCAAGGAGATCAAACCAGTCAATTTTAAAGGATATCAACCCTGAATATTCACTGTAAGGACTGATACTGAAGCTGAATCTCCAGTACCTTGACCACCTGATGAAAAGAGCAAACTCACTGCACCCTGATGCTGGAAAGACTGAAGGCAAACGGAGAAGGGGTGGGAGTGGACGAGAGGGTTAGACAGCACCTCCATGTCCAATTCAATGGACACAAACTTGAGCAAACTTTGGGAGACAGCGAAGGCCTGAGGAGCCTGGTGTGCTGCAGTCCATGAGGTCACAAAGAGTTGGACACAACTTAGTGACTGAACAACAAAACAACAGGTAGCAAGGAGTCAAGGAAACGGAGACAAGGGCCTAAGGAGCTATATTTGAAAAGCATATAAACATGGCTTCCAGCTTTAAATGGTCACCATCTAACAGCCCCCATTAACTGATGTCTCTTCCAAATTCTAATTAAAACCCACATATATGGGAAACACAGAAATGTCAACATAAATGAGTCTTGACAGCTAAATGTCAGAATGGGGGGATAGGGAGTAAAGTGGAGTATTTCCACCTATGATAAAGTGAGTGGGACTGGACTGGAAAATATAATTGTAGTGAACCCCCAGGTATGCTGCCACAGAGTGGCATTGCCTCCCATCCTAAAAATAACTTGAAAGATCCTTTATCCTTCCTCCCACTGTCTGACCCTTTTAAAAAAAAAAAAATAGCAAGGTCTTTGTTGACTGGACAATGAGCGCACAGCCGTCACTTCACTGCAAAGTTGCTTCCCCTCTCCCCTGAGAGGGCCTCTCAGCCTAGATACACTTGGAGATGGCAGCTCCCAGAAAAGATGCAGGCACAAAGGGAAGAGGAGTGATGAGACATCCTAGGAAGGGGTGCAACCTCTTGTAGATACAGATGGAAGGCAGAGATAGGACAGAGCCAGGAATGCCATTTTTTAAAACTACATCTTCTGAATGTTATCAGATGGCCAGGATATAGAGATAGGAGAAGGTTCCATTTCAGCCCCGCAGAGTGATGTTAGATGAAAGCCTGATAAACCCTGAGAACGAAGCTAAAAACAGAACCCAAGCACCTGCTCTCCCACTGTACATTTGTTATGCGGTTCAGTCAGCACCCGAGTGGGACCAAGAGTCCAACAGACAGTGGCTCTTCAACAGCCATGCCCCACTTTCTGCTGACCAAGCCCAGTTTTGGATTCAGGGTCTACTGTCTCCCCTCAGATGACTCGGGTTGATTCTGATTGTCCCAAAACATTCATGTGCACTCATTCCCTTTGCCAATAATTAGATCAGGGTTGGATTCATAATCCAATTCTGGACAAGAAAAGGAGAAACCACCTAAGAGGAAGAGGGATTCTGGGAAAGGTTACTTAAAAAAAAAAAAGTGTTTATTGATTTGTTACAGTTTTGCTTCTGCTTTTTTATGTTTTGGTTTTTGGTTGCGAGGCATGTGGGATCTTAACTCCCCAACCCGGGATGGAACCCATACCCCTGCACTGGAAGGCAAAGTCTCAACCACTGCACTACCAGGGAAGTGCCTGGGAAAGGCTTCCTGCTCTTAAAAAGATACCAACAAGGAAGAAACCTCCGTCCATAGTTCCTGGCCTTGTTTTTGGAAGAGAAGCGAAAAGCAAAGGAGAAAAGGAAAGATATAAGCATCTGAATGCAGAGTTCCAAAGAATAGCAAGGAGAGATAAGAAAGCCTTTCTCAGCAATCAATGCAAAGAAATAGAGGAAAACAACAGACTAGGAAAAACAAGAGATCTCTTCAAGAAAATTAGAGTTTACAAGGGAACATTTCATGCAAAGATGGGCTCGATAAAGGACAGAAATGGTATGGACCTAACAGAAGCAGAAGATATTAAGAAGAGGTGGCAAGAATACACAGAAGAACTGTACAAAAAAGATCTTCACGACCCAGATAATCACGATGGCATGATCACTGACCTAGAGCCAGACATCTTGGAATGTGAAGTCAAATGGGCCTTAGAAAGCATAACTACAAACAAAGCTAGTGGAGGTGATGGAATTCCAGTGGAGCTATTTCAAATCCTGAAGGATGATGCTGTGAAAGTGCTGCACTCAATATGCCAGCAAACTTGGAAAACTCAGCAGTGGCCACAGGACTGGAAAAGGTCAGTCTTCATTCCAATCCCAAAGAAAGGCAATGCCAAAGAATGCTCAAACTACCACACAAATGCACTCATCTCACACGCTAGTAAAGTCATGCTCAAAATTCTCCAAGCCAGGCTTCAGCAATGAGTGAACCGTGAACTCCCAGATGTTCAAGCAGGTTTTAGAAAAGGCAGAGGCACCAGAGATCAAATCGCCAACATCTGCTGGATCATGGAGAAAGCAAAAGAGTTCCAGAAAAACATCTATTTCTATTTCATTGACTATGCCAAAGCCTTTGACTGTGTGGATCACAGTAAACTGTGGAAAGTTCTGAAAGAGATGGGAATACCAGACCACCTGACCTGCCTCTTGAGAAACCTGTATGCAGGTCAGGAAGCAACAGTTAGAACTGGACATGGAACAACAGACTGGTTCCAAATAGGAAAAGGAGTACGTCAAGGTTGCATATTGTCACCCTGCTTATTTAACTTATATGCAGAGTACATCATGAGGAATGCTGGGCTGGAAGAAGCACAAGCTGGAATCAAGATTGCAGGGAGAAATATCAATAACCTCAGATATGCAGATGACACCACCCTTATGGCAGAAAGTGAAGAGGAACTCAAAAGCCTCTTGATGAAAGTGAAAGAGGAGAGTGAAAAGGTTGGCTTGAAGCTCAACATTCAGAAAACAAAGATCATGGCATCTGGTCCCATCACTTCATGGGAAATAGATGGGGAAACAGTGGAAACAGTGTCAGACTTTATTTTTTTGGGCTCCAAAATCACTGTGGATGCTGATTGCAGCCATGAAATTAAAAGATGCTTACTCCTTGGTAGGAAAGTTATGACCAACCTAGATAGTATATTAAAAAGCAGAGACATTACTTTGCCAACAAAGGTCCGTCTAGTCAAGGCTATGGTTTTTTCCGTGGTCATGTATGGATGTGAGAGTTGGACTGTGAAGAAGGCTGATCGCCAAAGAATGGATGCTTTTGAACTGTGGTGCTGGAGAAGACTCTTGAGAGTCCCTTGGACTGCAAGGAGATCCAACCAGTCCATTCTAAAGGAGATCAATCCTGGGTGTTCATTGGAAGGACTGATGCTAAAGCTGAAACTCCAGTACTTTGGCCACCTCATGCGACGAGTTGACTCACTGGAAAAGACTCCGATGCTGGGAAGGATTGGGGGTGGGAGGAGACGGGGACGACAGAGAATGAGATGGCTGGATGGCATCACTGACTCGATGGACATGAGTTTGAGTGAACTCTGGGAGTTGGTGATGGACAGGGAGGCCTGGCATGCTGTGATTCATGGGGTTGCAAAGAGTCGGACATGACTGAGTGACTGAACTGAACTGAAGGAAGAAACAGTTATTTTTCTGCCCTGGATGGTAGGGTGTGACGTGTGGAGTGGCTGTATCCATCTTGCCACCATAAGGGAGCCAGCCTAGGTTATAAGGACAGAAGATTGCAGAGAAAGAAAGAACCTGGGTCCTTGAGAGCACTATTCAGTTGCTGAATTAACCAAGCTCTAATTTTACTCTTCTTAGGTAAGCTACGAAGTCATTTCAGTCAAAGGTTATTTGCACTGAATTGTATTGTTACTTGCAGCTGAAAGCTTCACAAACCAATCCAAAGGACAATTCATGTGTCGTGGTCTTGGTTTGGTTTTTGGATTTTTGGGGGCAAATATCAGTTATTTCCTTGTTCAAGAATAAGTAAAGAGAAAATGGGCATATGAAAAAATATTTGTGAATTAGCAAAAAAAAAAAAGTATTATTCTGAAAACTCAGGAGGAACAGATCTTGAAGAGTGATTAATATGACAGTTAGAAGAACAAGTAAGGAGACTGTTTGGCATCTTCAAGAAGATGAAAGAAAACACAGCCTCTGAAATAGAAGCAGAAGGCAATGAAGAGAAAACAGATGGAGAAGAAAAAGAAACAGGATGACATGAGATAAAAGTGGAGAAGGTGAGAAACGCTTGTAGGGAAACTAAAAATGCGTTAGCAAAATTGAAATATCTAAAAGTCATTATGAGTACACGGAATTTAACAAAATCACAAGCAGAATGGGAAACTTAAACTTCTTAGTCTTTGGAACATCAAGTAGACAGTAAGGAGGAAACAGAACGATTGAATAATATAGTACTTAGTATATATGAGGAAAGAGAAAGGCAGAGAGGGAACACTGCAGTGCAAAAAAAAAGTGAGGTGCGCATCACTCCAAAGCAGCCATGGAATCGTTAAAAGGGTCACCATATCTTAACCCACAAAGAAAACTCCACCAGCTCCTTTAAAAAGGAAACACTGTAGGGGATTCCCTGGCGGTCCAGTGGTTAGGACTTGGTGTTTTCACTGCCAGGGCCTGGGTTCAAACCCTAGTTGCAGAATTAAGATCCTACAAACCATGCAGCAAAAAAACAAAATAAAAACGCAAATGCTGTACAAACCTCCTTCTCTAAACATGAAGCAGTAAAATCAGAAACAAAAAGACAACAAAATAAGTCATCCGGAAATTAAAACACATTCTCCAAAACACTTTTAGTCAAAACGACAATACTAGAAGAAAACATAGGTACAAATCTTTATGACCTTGATTTAGGCAATGGTGTCTTAGATATGAAACCAAAAGCACAAGCAACTGAAAAAAATAAACTGGACTTCATCAAAATTTAAAATGTTGAGCTTCAAAAGATAGTAGTAAGAAAGGGAAGAACAGGGAATCCCCTGATAGTCCAATGGTTAGAACTCCATGCTTTCACTGCCAAGGGTTCAGACAAAAAAAGAAAGTGGAAGACAGCTAGTTGCCAGAGGCAGGGGGTGAGGGGTGGACACAATGAGTGAAGGTGGTCAAAATGGACAAATTTCCTGTTATAAAAGAAATAAGTCCTGGAAATGTAATGTACAGGGTGGTAACTAGCATAGTGATTACAGCTAAAAATACTATATTGTATACTTGAAAATTGCTGAGAATAGGTCTTGAAAGATCTCATCATAAGAAAAACAATTTCTAACTGTATGTGGTTATAGACAGTTATGGATGTTCTAGACTTATTGTGGTGATCACTCTACAGTATATATAAATATCAAATCATTATGGTGTATACCTAAAATTAATGTTATATATCAGTTATGCCTCAATTGCCAAAAAGAAAGTGAGTGACAATCCACAGATCAAATATTTGCAAATCATGTGTATGATGGTTGTTATGTATGGAATTGTGTTCTCTCAAAAAGATATGTTGAGGTCCTAATGCCCAGTACCTCTAGAATGTGACTTTATTCAGAAATATGGTCTTCACAGAGGTAATCAAGTCAACGTGAAGTCATTTAGGTGGGGCTTATCCAGTGTGACTGGTGTCCTACTGAAAGGGGGTGGTTCAGACACAGAGACAGACAGTGATGGAGGGGAGATGGCGTGAAGACATGTGGGAAAGAGGGCCGTGTGACTGGGGCGATGCACCTGTGAACCAAGGAAGGCCAGGGACTGCCAGCTAATCCAAGGGCTAGAAGGAGGAGCCCTCCTCCCCTACAGCAGTCACACAGAGCATGGTCCTGCTGAAACCTTGATTTCAAACTTCTCACTTCCAGAAGTGTGAGGCAATAAGCTTGTTTTAAGCCATCCAACTTTTAGAAATTTGTTACAGCAATCCAAGGAAGTAACACAAAGGTATCCAGAATATATGTATATATTAGACAAAAAAAAAAACTTATAACTCAATGACAAAAAGAAAACCCAGCACATTGAAAAGAGGTTCAACATCAGTAGTTGTTATGGAAATATAAACTGAAAACACAGTGAAGTAGCACTTCACATCGACTAGGATGGCTGTAATTAGCAAGACAAGCAAGTGTTGGTGACGATGTGGAGAAACTGGAACCTTTGTACATTGCTGGTGGGAATGTAAAATGGTACAGTTGCTTTGGAAGACAGTTTGGCAATGCCTCAAAAAGTTAAGCAGCTCCTCAAAAAGATTTTTTAAAAGTTTCCATCTATATTGGTCCATGCAGGCTGCCATAACAAGACGCTACAGACTGTGTGGCTTAAACAATGAAAATTTATTTTCTTACAGTTCTAAAGACTAGAAATTCCAGGTGATGCGTGCAGATTCATATTTGTATTCTGGTAATCAATAATCTCAGATATGCAGATGACACCACCCTTAAGGCAGAAAGTGAAGAGGAACTCAAAGGCCTCTTGATGAAAGTGAAAGAGGAGAGTGAAAAGGTTGGCTTGAAGCTCAACATTCAGAAAACGAAGATCATGGCATCTGGTCCCATCACTTCATGGGAAATAGATGGGGAAACAGTGGAAACAGTGTCAGACTTTATTTTTTGGGGCTCCAAAATCACTGTGGGTGCTGACTGCAGCCATGAAATTAAAAGATGCTTACTCCTTGAAAGGAAAGTTATGACCAACCTAGATAGCATGTTAAAAAGCAGAGACATTACTTTGCCAACCAAGGTCCGTCTAGTCAAGGCTATGGTTTTTCCCGTGGTCATGTATGGATGTGAGAGTTGGACTGTGAAGAAAGCTGATTGCCGAAGAATGGATGCTTTTGAACTGTGGTGCTGGAGAAGACTCTTGAGAGTCCCTTGGACTGCGAGGAGATCCAACCAGTCCATTCTAAAGGAGATCAATCCTGGGTGTTCATTGGAAGGACTGATGCTGAAGCTGAAACTCCAATACTTTGGCCACCTCACGTGACGAGTTGACTCACTGGAAAAGAGTCTGATGCTGGGAGGGATTGGGGGTGGGAGGAGACGGGGACGACAGAGAATGAGATGGCTGGATGGCATCACTGACTCGATGGACATGAGTTTGAGTGAGCTCCGGGAGTTGGTGATGGACAGGGAGGCCTGGCGTGCTATGGTTCATGGGGTCGCAAAGAGTCGGACACGACTGAGTGACTGAACTGAACTGAACTGAAGGGCTCTCTTCCTGACTTGCTCCCAGCCACCTTCTTGTTGTATCCTCACCTGTCCTTTCCCCTGTGTATGGACAAAGGGCATAAATGAGTTCTGGTGTGTGTTCCTCTTCTTGTAAGGACACCTTGTAAGTCCCTGGGATTCGGGCCTCTCCCTTATGATCTCATTGCTGCTCAGTTGCTAAGCCAGGTCCAACTCTTTGCGACCCCATGAACTGCCGCACACCAGGCTTGCCTGTCCTTCACCATCTCCCTGAGTTTGCTCACACTCATGTCCATTGAGTCAGCGATTCCATCCAACCATCTCATCCTCTGTTGCCCACTTCTCCTCTTGCCTTCAGTCTTTTCCAGCATCAGGGTCTTTTCCAAAGAGTCAGCGCTTCCCATCAGGAGGCCAAAGGTGGGCTCATTACCATTAACTATTTCTTTAAAGGCCCTATCTCCAAATATAGTCACCCTGGGGGTTAAGGCTTCAATATAGGAATTTGGGGGAGATAATTCAATCTATGATACCATATGACCTAGCAATTCCACTCCTAAGTATATACCCAAGAGAACTGAAAACATATGTTTCCACAAAACTTGTACATGAATGTTCATAGCAGCATTACTCTAATAGCCAAAAAGCAGCAACAGTCCAAATCCCATAAACTGACGAATGAATAAACCAACTTGTGGTATAGCCACACAACGGAATATTAGCCATAAAAAGGAACGCAATACTGATACATGCTACAACATGGACAAGCTTTGGAAACATTGTGCTAAGTGAAAAAAGCCAGACACAAAAGTCTACACACTGTATAATTCCATGTACACAAAATGATCAGAATAGGAAAATCCATAGAAACAGAAAGTGGATTCGTGGTTATTAGGGGCCAGAGTTGGGTGGGAGGAATCGGGAGTGACTGTTAGTGGGGTTTCTTTTGGGGATGATGAAAATGTTCTGGAATTAAAGGGTCTGTGATAGTTGCATAGGAAAAAATGACTGAATTGCACACTTTAAAAGGTATATGAAATTTTATGGTATGTGAATTATATCTACAAAGAAAATGACAATATGAACAACGTGCAGTGTATAAAAACACACTAGATGTGACCAAAGCTATATTCAGAGGAAATTTCTTAGACTTAAAATATTAAAACTATAACAACTAAGCACTGAACTCACCTAGAAAAAGGCCTCAGGAAAGCAGAAGGATGGTATTAAGAAAGATATAATCATAAAATAATTGACAAAAATAAAGAGAAGTGGAATTGACGAGTTCAAGAGCTGGTGATCTGTCACAACCAATAAAACTAATTCCTTCAAAGAATAATTTTTAAAGAAGAAATCACAGGGCACAATATGAAGAAATAGAAAGTAAACTCTAGATACTACAGAAAGTTTTTAAATAAACATTTCTGGGCTAATAAGTTAGAAAAAGATCATCAAAAGATGTTCTGTGGAAGTACAGATTAACAAAACTGATTCAAAAGGAAGTTACAGAAAAAACTGGCCCATCAGCATACTTTCCCACTAAAAAAGTACAGTTTCCCAGGCAGTTCTGCCTGTCTCCAAAGAATGATAACTATGCTATTTAAACTATTCCCGAGCAGAGAGAAAGAAAAGATGCCTTTTTCAAAGCCAACATTACCAAAATGCTAAAACTTGACAAAGAACACAAAAACTAATCTCTCTTATAAATGTAGATGGTAAATATTAAAATATAAGCAAATTAATTCAGCAAATATTGAAAGAATAATACACTCATCTGCAGTAGGGTATAATCTAGGAATGCAGAAAATCACATTGTAAAATCCATTAGTAGAATTCATCATATCAAAAGTTCAAAGGACAAAAAAACATGTGGTCATCTTGAAAAATACTTAAGAAGCATTTTGTAAAATTAACATCTGTTGCTGACTTTTTTTAAGCAAAAGCATTATATGGCCAAAGAACTAAAAGCAGGGCTTTGGTAATAAACCTGAGTTCTGGCTGACTTTGGATAATCCACCTGGCCTCTCAGACTTCAGTTTTATCATCTGAAAGATGATTATAATTCTATTTAAATGAATTAATGTAGAAAATCATACTGCATGGTACCCAACACAGAGCAGACCTCAATCAGTGGAAGCTTAGTGTTTTCATTAATAGAAGCAGAAGGTTATTTCCTTAACATGATTTTTAAATCCATCTATATCAAAATATGACTGTTATCAGGAAATACTAGATAAAAATTTGTGCTGCATATATTATGCAAAGGGGGATTTACAGTAGATAATTCTAGGTATGGATATAAATATAGAAAAAAATGTGGAAGGTTATACTCCGAGACATTAGTAGTTGTGTTTATCTCTGGATAACAGATTTGGGTGCTTTCTTTCATTTTCAATACTGAATTTTAAAAATATAAATGCAGGACTTTCCTGATGGCCCACTGCCAATACAGGGGACACAGGTGTGATTCCTGGTCTGGGAAGATCCCACTTACCATGGGGCAACTAAGCTCTTGTGCCACAACTACTGAAGCTCAAGGGCCCTAAAGCCCTGCATGCCACAGCAAGAGAAACCACCACAGGGCAGAGTAGACCCTGCTCTCCCCAACGAGAGAAAGCCCACACACAGCAATTAAGACTCAGGGAAGCCAAGAAAAAAGAAGAGGAAAAAAAATTGTTAAACGTAAATGCAATAGCAAATATTAGATAGGGATAATTTAAAAAACAAACAAAACAATTGTTCTTCCAGAAGACCGGACAAGTTGGGAACCCTCTCCCAAAAGGCAGAGGAAATGGACTGAGAGCTGAAAATGACAAAGGAAGTGACAAGATTTGAGAATCAGAAAAATGGATGTACAACTCAAGGCTTAGAAAGAGTCTTAAGAGAGAGACTGGAGTTATCAGAGGTTCTAGTCAAATAACTGAAAAAAACTATCAGAAATAAAAAGAGGTAGGCAGATTGAAAGTTTTATGATGTTATAGCCAGACTCAATGAAAAGAGGTCAATATTGGTTAGATTTCATTTTCACCAGTACGCTAAAGAATTATACAAACATCCATGTGTGCACACCTTTGTACCCAAGTTACCTACAAAACAATGAAAATTACCCTGGCCTCAGAATTCTCTGCAACACAGCTGCCATTAGACAAGGAAGCAGAGTCACAAAAGGATCCTATCTTCTCAGACATGAAAAGACTCAGAAAATACACTCATTTCTTGCAAAGGATACTTGAAGGATTACTTGAAGCTAAGCCCCGAGTGAGACAAATCAAAACTATTAATAAAAGTCAAGAATGAGGAAGGTATATTAAAGGAGTGCAGGTCTTCACTTATTCATCTGAATTCCAGACTCCCAAAAGGGACGGTTATGTGTTGGCCAGTGAATTCGATTGCCCCTACCCTCTGACCCTCTGTGCTTCCTTGCTCTTTTCCAGGACCAGGAAAGAGGGTGAGGCAGTAGAATCCTTGTAGAGCCCAAGGGACACACACGGTCCCTCTTTCTGAGACAGGAAATAAGGAGGTATGATTCGGCTTCCCACTGAAATTTTTGGACAGAGTGGGCAAAAGACTGCAGAATCTTCCACCTCTTTTTTCCGGCAACTGCAGAGCTGGGTGTGGGGCAAAGTCTCGCTCCCAGGTCGGGAAAGAGGAGCGCGCACTGGCTTCCGCAAACGCAAACTGAACACTCATAACCTCTGTGGCCCGGAGGCACAGAGTCATCCGCATCTTCAGCTTCTCCCGCCTGGCCTTCGGAAGCGGGGCTGACCTCGGTGGGGGTCGCCGGGGTCGGGGATTTTTGTGTAAGACCAGCGATCGCAGTTTATCTGGGATGGTGGCGGGCTGTGGGGATGCTCGCGGCGGGCGGGACAGGGGAGCGCGCGGGGTGCAGAAGACCTTACCCCCGGGCCCGGTGGAGACCGTGACCTGCGCGTAGGTGGCTCCCGCCGCGGCCGCCGGGCCAGACACTCCGTTGAGCGCGGCCACGCGCACGGTGTAGCGCGCGCCGGGCCGCAGGTGCAGCAGCGTGGCGGCGCGCTCCCGCAGCCCCACCTGGCGCGGCACGAAGGCCACGCGCGGCCCGCATGGCTCGCACGCGCCCGCCGGGCCCTCGCGGCCGCAGCGCAGACACAGCAGCGAGTACGTGACGTCCGAGCGGCCGCCCGAGTCGGCCGGCGGCAGCCAGCGCAGCCGCAGCGCCAGCGGCGAGCGGCTCAGGCTGTACTGCAGGTCCCGCGGCGCTGACGGCGGCCCTGGGGGAGACGGGTGGGCGCAGTCAGGGCTTGGGGTGGGCGGCCGCGGAGCAGAGGAGGGCGGGGGCGGGGCGGGGCGGAGCAGGGGCGGAGCGTGGGTGTGAAGGGCGGGGCGGGGCGGAGCAGGGGCGGGGCGTGGGTGTGAAGGGCGGGGCCGGGCGGGAGGGGCGGGGCGTGAGCCGGTGAGGGGCGGGGCGTGGGCCAGTGAGGGGCGGGGCGTGAGCCGGTGAGGGGCGGGATGTGGGAGTGGGGTGCGGTCAGTGATGGGGTGGGTGGCCGTTAGTGAGGGGATGAGGTTACGGTTCTGGGGACCCAACAGAGTGTAAGGGGCAGGAGTCCCCCTGCTGACTGGAGAGTTAAGACAGGTGAGGGCGGGAGCGGTGGGCGGCGGCCCACGGGGTGATTCCCCAACAAGCCTAACCTCATCCCTTCGTCTAGACTCTCTCTGTTGTCCTGGTTCTTCCATCCCCAGGCCCCAGCTTGCGGTCACCACCCCTCCCTCCACTCTGCTGGCTGCCACTTGAGCCCTGGCGCTCGCCAGCGTGGAACCCCTGCCCTCACCACGCCTCGATTCCGCCTTTACAGACCGTCCCCCACACCCTGCCCGTGGTAAGGCATTCGGGAGCTGGACTCACGGGTGCAGGACGCCGAGGGCGGGTCAGTGGGCGAGCGTGCATAGCTGTCCTGGCACACGCAGAACGTGGACGCGTTTTCCAGGGCCCGGCTGTGCTCTGGGCACGGCGAGCAGAGGGGCCGCCTCGGGGACACCTTGTAAAACCCTGGGGGACAGGCTGCGGGGAGGAACTCCGTGAGGAAGGGGCTATACCACAGCCTCTCTCTTCTCCACTTTCCTGATTGGGGTGGGGCTGCGTTGCTGCTTTTAGTAATTAACTGAATGCTCATAACAACCTGTGAGATCTGCACTTTATCTTCATTTTAAAAATGAGGGAACTAAGGCTCAGAGAGGTTAAGTAACTTGCCAGATGTCCCACAGCTAGTAAATGAAGGGATTCCAACCGCAGCCAACTGGTTCAGAGCCCACACCACACTGCCCTAATGCCCACTAGAAGAAAAGGAGCCAGGCTTTTCAGTTTTGATGTGAGGACAGAAGGGAGGGGTCTCTGAGGGTTGTTTCCCAGTTACTAAAGGACAGCCACCCACACACTCCCAGTTAGAAACACTGTCACACACAAACACATATACACTTGTCAGAGCTCATCCTCCCACATCCACTGTTTGAGGGTTCAGTTCAGTTCAGTTCAGTTCATTTCAGTCACTCAGTCGTGTCCGACTCTTTGCGACCCCATGAATCACAGCACGCCAGGCCTCCCTGTCCATCACCAACTCCCAGAGCTCACTCAAACTCATGTCCATCGAGTCGGTGATGCCATCCAGCCATCTCATTCTCTGTCGTCCCCGTCTCCTCCCACCCCCAATCCCTCCCAGCATCAGACTCTTTTCCAGTGAGTCAACTTGTCGCATGAGGTGGCCAAAGTATTGGAGTTTCAGCTTCAGCATCAGTCCTTCCAATGAACACCCAGGACTGATCTCCTTTAGAATGGACTGGTTGGATCTCCTTGCAGTCCAAGGGACTCTCAAGAGTCTTCTCCAGCACCACAGTTCAAAAGCATCAATGCATCATAAATTCTCTACTGACGCACTTGGTCCCCATTTAGGAGTGGAGCCAGCCACTCTTAAGTGGAGGGAGAAGAGGGACCATGCAAGTTCGTTGGTTCTGACACCTCCTCAGTTACTTTGCTTCTCTCACTTCCCTCACCTCCTCTAGAAGTTGGGGGTTAAAAGCACAGGCTTTTATATTTAAACTGTGAAGAAGGCTGATCGCCGAAGAATTGATGCTTTTGAACTGTGGTGCTGGAGAAGACTCTGAGAGTCCCTTGGACTGCAAGGAGATCCAACCAGTCCATTCTAAAGGAGATCAGTCCTGGGTGTTCATTGGAAGGACTGATGCTGAAGCTGAAACTCCAATACTTTGGCCACCTCATGCGACAAGTTGACTCACTGGAAAAGACTCTGATGCTGGGAGGGATTGGGGGCGGGAGGAGAAGGGGACAACAGAGAATGAGATGGCTGGATGGCATCACCGACTCAATGGAGGTGAGTTTGAGTGAACTCTGGGAGTTGGTGACGAACAGGGAGGCCTGGCGTGCTGTGATTCATGGGGTCGCAAAGAGTCAGACATGACTGAGCAACTGAACTGAACTGAACTGAACCTGGGTTTGCAGCTGAGTTGCATGACTTATTTGCCATGTGGCCTTGGGCAAGTTGGTCCACTTCTCTGAGCCTTGCAGGGAATACCTGCCTCAAAAAGGTGGTTGGAAGATTGAGATAAGAGATGCAAACTGCTGAGGCCAGTACAGACAACATTGGCACACTAATGGTAGTAGTTACTCTTCCTCCAGCACAGGCCTAAAGTGGAAACAGCTAAACACCCACTCTAAAAAATTTCTCACCAGCTGAGCCAGGTAGGCAGGCAATGGCTCCTGGCCCTCCTCTCAGAGCTTGGGTGGTCCTCACCTGGTTCCCTGTCCCTGCCAGGATTTCTTTATCCCTCTCCTCTGGTTTAGCTTTTTGTGGAAGACTGGCAGCTCTCCAACCCCCAAAAGACATAATACAACAGAAAGGATGCAGACTAGCCCTTGGGAAGAACTTCCAGCTCTCTGGGAGAAGAGGGTAGGGGGCTGAGGGTTCTCATCTGGAGGCTTAGGTTTGGTGATGGGTCCCTCTTGCCTAGAGCCCTGGGCTTTGGGCAGCTTTGGGCAGGGCCTCCAAAGCTCAAGAGCCTTTGGAAGTCCCTGCCCTCGGAACAAAACACGGGGCTCGCTAACATCTGGTTTGTGCAAAAGCAGTCAGGCCGGGACTCTGGAGGCCTGGGTTCCAGTGTTAGCCTTGCTACTTCCTATGCCTCTGTGGCCTCAAGAAACCAGACAAATGCGGACACTAAGCATGGCCTGCCCCCTTCCATCGGGAAGTAAGGGAGGGACGTGTTTGCAGGATCGCACAGCAGGAGGGAAAGAATGTGGGAGGCTCCTTTCTCCATGTGTATGTTTGTCTGGGGTCCCAGAGATGGGTGGTCCAATCGGAGACATCATTGCTTATGTCTACTTTGAGAGGCTTTGTTTAGAAGATGTTGTATGGAGGGGCAGACTCAGGAAGGGACTCCTGAGTACCGGCCCCCTCCCTCTCTTCCTCACAGTCAGAGTCAGAATTTCAGGGGTCCTCTAGTTGAACACCCTCTGGCCCATCTTCCAGCAGCTTTCCCAGGAGGAGCCACAGTCTTTGCTCAGATACTTGGTAATGGGACCACACATCCTTCTGAGGCGGCCTCTGCTGAACAATGCTGGCAGTTTGAAAGTGCTTCCATTTAAATTTCACAGCAGCCCCCTAGGGTACTTTCCCCCAGCTCTGAGAAGAAAGTGGGGGTCCAGAGAGATTGAGTAAGTTCTCACCGCCCCTCAGTACCAGGCGGAGCTGGGATATGAGTTCAAGCCTCTGCCCCCTGTAGGGGGCACTGTGGGGGAGTGGGAATAGCAAGTCACAGCTGTTAGGTTGCCACCTGTCTCACATGGGCATTCACTAAGCAGATGGTGGGGCTTCCCAAGTGGTTCAGTAGTAAAGGATCCACCTGCAATGCAGAAGACACAGGTTCGATCCTTGGGTCAGGAGAAGGAAATGGCAATCTGCTCCAGTATTTTTGCCTGGAAAATTCCATGGGCAGAGAAGCTTGGCAGGCTACAGTCCTTGGTGTCACAAAGAATTGGACATAACTTAGCAACTTGGCGACTGAGCACGCATGCCTTCATGCTGAGCCCAAATCAGCTTCCCTGTATGTAACCAGCCTCATGCCTTTCTATTGCAGTGACTTAATATACCCTGTGGAGCCTCAGCATGTCTGCTTGGGTCCCTCTGCTCCAGGGCAGTCCTACAGAGATTTGAAGACACAAGTCATACACTCCGACTTTTTCCCCCAAGGGAAACCCCACATCTTTCAATAATTCCTCTGGTGGCTGGGAGAGGGGCAACAAGAGTCATGGTCATTAAAGAGAGATGCCTCTGTGTCTGTCTGTCTTCAGAGAGGGTTCTGTAATAGCTACAGAAAACACAAGGCCTTCCCCTTTTAAATACAAACCTGATCATTTCATTTCCCTTTTTGAAACCCTCCAACAGCTCCCCAATGCCAACCCCACCCATGCCACACTGAACATTTTTTCCTTTTCCACCTCTGCATCTTGTCCCATAGTGTCTTATGCAACTTCTCTCTTGGCAAACGCCTGTTTCTCCAAATCCTAGTTCAAAACAATACCTCCCTTGTGAAGCTTTACCTGGCACCCTCCCCACGTCCTTACTCCCTAAGGCAGAGCTGATGTCATTACAAATGGCCTTTGTCTGGTCTCAGCCAAAGTCAGAAGTTGGATTGGGTTCCTGAGTCTGTGTGTGTGTGTGTGTGTGATTGCCTAGAATGTATATCTAAATTCCCTCCTTCAGTCCCTGATCCATCCGTTCAACAATTTTTTAGCATTGGCTATGAGCCAGATGCTGTTCTAGGCTCTGGAGCTGCAGCGGTGAGTAAAGCAGAGCAAGATTCCTCTGTCCACTGGTACAGGTGCCCCCTCCTAACCCACAGAGAGAAGAGAGGCCGTCGGTTGGTAATTCTCTTCTCTATCAGCTCTTTCCAGTAACAGTACAGGGAGTGGAGCCGTAAAAGCAGTCCATTTAAGGTATGGGCAGCAGGGCACTGTATTTAAAAACAATAAAACTGACTAAAATGTGGCCTGCTTTTTGTCAGCAGCATGCATCAGCAATTCCGATCCACATCAGTAATAAAATACTTCTTCCCCAGAGGCCGACTGCCTCCCCCACCTTGGTACCCCTTTGGCTCCTCACCTCCTGTGTAAACAAGGCTTCCTCTCATCTACAGTAAAAAAAAAAAATCCTCTCTCCACCCAATGTCCTCCTCAAGACATCATACCCTCTTCTCCCCTTTCAAACCCAGCCTCCAGAGAGTATTTACATTCCCTGCCTTTAGCTCTTCAATTTCCTTCATCCTCTTACCTGATGCAGCTGGTAAGACCTCCATCACTCAGCTGAAACTGCTCTCGCCAGGGCCACTAGGCAGACATCGACCAATCCTCGCATTACCTGATGGCTCACCAACACCGCAGGCCATCCCCTCCTGGAACCTCCATCACTCTTGTTGCTGTTTAGCTGCTAAGTCATGTCCAACTCTTTTTTGACCCCATGGACTGCAGCCCGCCAGGCTCCTCTGTCCATGGGATTTTCCAGGCAAGAATACTGGAGTGGATTGGCATTTCCTCCTCCAGGGGGTCAGCCTGACCCAGGGAACAAACCCAGGTTTCCTGCTTGGCAGGCAGATTCTTTACCACTGAGCCACCCAGGAAGCCCTCCATCATCCTTGGCTACCATGAAATCAGCCTCTGATCACTGCCTTGCAGTCTTCTTTATAGCTCCCCTTTGTATATTGCTGTTCTGTGAGACTTCATCATTGGCCGCCTTGCTTCTTACCCCACACATTCTCCCTGGTCTGTCCCAACCAAACCTATAGCTTCAGGTAGTGTCTGTCTCTCAGTTCTGAGCGCCAGACCCGCTTTCTAACCTCCTCTATTTGAGTGCACCATGGACACTGTCAATTCTTTATGTGCATTCATGCCCTGTGTTCTCTACTCCAGTGAATTACCATCTATCCATTCCATCCTCTGGATGCAGATCAGTCAAAAAGGACTCCTTTCTCCTTTGAAATCAATGGTAACCAAGTGCTGTGGAGGTTGTCTTGTTATTACATCCATCCTTGTCACTCAGTGAGCTCTGCTACTGCCTTGGTTCAGAACTCGTGCTCCTTCTCCTGGACTATTACATCATCTTCCTTCCTCAACTTCTGGCCTCTAATCCTTCCTTCTCCAGCTTTTTCTTTGTAATTGCAGCTCGAGTGATCTTTTGAAAATACAAATCTGAATTTGTCAGATCTCTGCTTCAAACTCTCCCTAATGGTCTAAAGCATAAAGTCGAAGCTCTTTATCCCTTCTTCATCCCCACTCAAGGCCCTTCATGGTCTGCCACTCCTCTTCTCCAGTCCCGTCACCCTCACATCCCCAAATGCCCTCCTCTGTACCCATGCTGACTTGCTGAGCCCCAAGCAGGCCATGTTCTCTCCCGCCTCCATGCTTCTACAGACACAATCTCTTACCTCAGAATTCTCTTGGCTGCCTGGAAGAAAGGCCTTATCAACAGCTCTCTCTACACTTAGAATTGGGTTCTCCTGTCTCCAGGCTTCCTCAGATTTCTATTGATATGTATCACCCTTTATGCTAACTGCTCACTCACCCAGTTCATTTCCATTGAGCACCTACCATATGTCCCATTATGGACACTGGAGCTGCTAAGATAATACAACCCATTGTCTGAGCTCAAGAAGTTCCTAGTCGAGTGATAAAACACTAGAGGTCACTGCAGACCATGGGGTAAACAGACCACGTAGAAATACAGGTTTGGAGAGCCCAGAAGTGGATCCCAACCTTACCTGAAGAGCCCAGAAAAGTTTTTATCTCCAAGTCTGTTACTGAACCACAAGAGCCCCAGGGAAAAGATGGTGACATTCATTTATAAACATATCATACACCCTCAATAAATGCAGGTGAGGTGTTCTCAACTCATGTTGAATGGATGAATGAACAAGGGAACGAGAGCGAGTTTTGTCACTTCTCCCACTGTCTTCCCACCACTGCATCAATCTCTCTATTAGCTCATACATCATCCTGCTGTGACTTTTAAATGTTTACATCTTTCCACCTAGATTATGAATTTCTCAAGAGTTGAGATTATGCCTGATCCATTTCTGTTGCCCTGGCACCCAGAGAAGGACCTGGCTTAGAAAAAGCATCACTTGGTCTTTCTTCATTAAGTGTACATGGTCCACACCCCATTCTTACCCCCAGTCCTCAGAGCTATAGATAGAGAAGGAGAGACCTGTTCCTGGTGCCCCCACAGACCAGAGAGTCTAACAGAACCCCTAACATGAAGGATCTCCCCTGGGGGCACAGTGACTCTAGTTTAGAGAGTTGGGTGGAATCTTAGGAGTGACCTAGTGAAACTTCCAAATCTCTCTCTCCAGCTCAAGAACCTCCTGCCAGCCTCTGACTTGTATATTGTTGGTGACAGGGAGCTCCCTCCCTCTAATGTAACCAATCCCAGCAGCCTCTAGCTAACAGAGCTGGGCTATTGTAGAATTCTTTCCTAAGCACTGGGGAGGCAGCATGGTGTAGCAGAAAGAATCTGACAGTTGGGCAAATCTGGATTTAAAACTCAGTTCCCTGTTTCTTAACTGCAAGCGAGGTGTTAATCTCTCTGAGCCTCTGTTTCCTTATCTGCAAAACAGGGATAAAGATGTTTTTATTGCTGTGAATAAATGAGAAGGCCTGTGTGAGGTGTTTATCATGGTGCCTGAAATACAGGTCCCTGATGCCCCCTTGTATGGAGTCAAATCCATCTCTCAGTAACTTCACTCACTGGTCCTAGCTGCACCCACTGGAAGCACCACAAAAAGTCAGGATTCCCAGCTCCATACCCCATGACCTCCCCACTCCCCCTCCTGACTCTTTCATCTAGGACATACTCTCTCCCAACTGCCACCTGTGGGCTGCACTCCCACACCACACCCCCCAGGGCGCTGGATACCTTCACAGATGTCACCACGTTCTTGGAATCCCGCGCTGCAGCTGCACCGGCCCACGGGCACCAGCCACTCGCCATCGGCGCCGCAGTGCATGCGCGGGGGGCTGCCGGGCTCCCCTTCTGAGTGTGCCACGCACGTTCCGGTCACCTCCACCAACGTGGAGAAGGCGCTCTCAGCTGCGGTGGCTGGGAACGCCGCCAGGCCCCGCACCGTGGCGCGGCACTGCTTGTAGTAGACTCGCACAGATACTAGAGCCACGCATGCGCCCACGTCCTGGAAGGCCAGGTGGAAACCCCGCCGGCTGAGCGGACCGATCTCGCGCACCTCTGTGTTCAGCTTCATCTTGCGCTCACCCAGGTCGCCCTGAGTGAAGCTCTCGTCTGCCGCGATTGTGTCAATCTTGCGGGGCCGGCTGCCACCTGGGCGGGTACGCCCGCGGCCCAAATCAGCCTCGGTTTCCAGGTAGTAGACATTGAAAGTCTCCTTGCAGGTGCCCGCGGCTCCAGGGATGCTGCTGCAGTCACGCAGTGTGAACTGCAGCTCCACGAAGATGCGCTGCCCGCGGCCACGGCTGATCCAGCCAGTCTGCAGCCAGTTGTCCTGGTTGGGCTCCAGCACGTTGCACACCTGGTATGTGCGGATGGGACGGTCGTGCTCGTCCACGCCACTGATCTCCTCCCACTGAGGAAGAGAACAAGTATATGGGCAGCTCAGAGCCAAGGCGCCCCCAAGAGGTGAGCCCTGGCGTTGACTGGGGCTGAAGCTCCCCCTCCCCATCATTTTGCATTCTCTTCTGCCCTCCTTCCCCATACACACCCCTGAAATTATAAGACGCAGAGCTGGGAGAAAACTTGGAGACAACTGAGGTCCAGTTGATAGGGAAACAGGCTCCAGAGAGGGGTGACTTGAGTGGATAGATACGTCCTGTTATAGCAGAAGTAGGAAGGGAGTCTCCTGGCTCTCCACCCCGTGCTCTTTCCACAACACCAAGCTGCTGTCACACCATCACATCTCCCTCCATTACCCAAGTTTCCAAGCCTCCTTTAGGATTCCAAGTCTTACTTGTCCTAGTCAATCCATCAGTCAACAAATTGCTTAGTGGACCTAATAGGTGCAAGGCACCATTCAGCATTGGCTCCATCCAGATGCTGTGTCTGTTCCTAGACACACCCAGTTCTCTTATCACTTTTTTTTTTTGCGGTCTGACTGAAGAGTCAACATTTTCTAATAGGCCACTCTGGCTTGAAGCCAGGACTGCTGGAGACTACATGCTCTCAGGAGCATTTTGATCTGATGTAGCCATGGGGAGATAAAGGGGCTGAATCCTGGGCCACCAGGGGCTCCTTGGGACAGAGAGGGAAAGATTTACACTTACCCCATTACTTGGCAGTGCAGTCCAGCCCAGCTCAGCTTGGGAAGCTTTGGAATCCAAAAGGATGACTAGAAGGAGGGAAGAACAGAAATATCAGAAAGTTTGGGGGTGGGGGGTGAGAACCTTTGGTGAGTTCACTTAAATTTGCTGACTGAGGAAACAGAGAATGTGGTGAAGGATACAGACAAGTTTTTCCCACTTCATATGTCCCCATGAGAAGGCATGAGTAGATCTAGTCTAAAGAAAGGTAGCCACAGTGATTAGGGAGGGAGCCTGTATTACTTTTCTGTGACTGCTGTAACAAACTATCACAAATTTAGTGGCTTAAAACAACAAAACTTTATTCTATTACAGTTCTGGAGGTCAGAAGTTGAAAATCAGTTTCATTGGTCTAAAGTCAGGGTGTTGGAAAGACTGATCCCTTCTGGAGGCTCAAAGGGGAGAATGCATTTCCTTGCCTCCTTCAGCTTCTAGTGGCCACCTGGATTCCTTGGTTTGTGGTCCCCTCCGTCTTCAAAACACATCATTCTAGCCTCTTTTTCCTTCTCTAACTCTGACTTCTGTGTCTCTCTTATAAGGACCATCGTGATTGTAATCGGGTCACCCATATAATCCAGTGTAATCTCTCCATCTCAAGATCCTTAGCCACACCTGCGAAGTCTATTGCCATTTGTGAGAATATTCACAGGTTCTGGGGATTCGGGTATGGAAATATTTGGAGAGTCATTATTCAGCCTGGTGTGGAATCCATGACGTGCTCTAAGACTGGCTCTAAAATGGGGGGATCAGTGACTTCTCACCTTCCCAGATCCCCCAAATTATAAGTGAGTGTCAAGAAGAGGGAGAAAGTGATCATATCTGAGAATTCTTGTACACATTCCTGAATTCACTCATACTCATGGGTTCTTTTGAGGTCTTGGGTCACCAGGGATAGGGGAGAGTTGAACTTTTTAGTTTGACTCCCAGGGCCTCTGGGGAAAACAAAGTAGAGACACTGCCAGTAACGAAAGAAGTAAAAATCTTTATCTCCTCAGCCAGTCCCTTTCCCAGGGGCTGTCATCTCCACTGCTTTTGAAAGATTATCAGGATTCCTTTAATATATAAAGCCATGACCCCTTCTAAACCAGAGATGCATGCGGTCACTTTCTTCCCCTACGAGGCGTCTGCCCTGCAGTCTGAATTCTGCTGTCAGTATCGGTCCCAGAGAAACACTGGTTAGAACAGCACAGCAGCAGCTCAGAGCCAGAAGCCCAGGCCATCCCCAAATCTTTGAAGATTACTCATCTGGAGCTTAAGCAAGGGGGTGGGGCTCCAAGGTGAGCCCTTTAAGGGGGTTGGCCCCAGAGGTGTCAGCGACAATGGGCAGGACCACTGACAGCTTCCCGATTTCTGTGTAACCGACAGCACATCGGAATTGCATATTGGAAAGCATCAGAGATCTAGCGCCCAGAACAACCCCGAGGCCAACGCCTCAGATTCCAGCTCCTCCAGCTCCTGCACCTGGATATTACGCCTCTGGATTTAACTGAGTGTACAGCTCCCCTAAATTCAGGGTCAGAAACAAGACGCGGTCCCTGGTACAGCGAGCACCCCTGAACCCGGCAACGCAGATCGAGCTAGTCTATACTCAAATTCAGCACTGCGGACAGCTCCCTGGTCAGCACGTCGGGCAGCTCCCAGACTCTTCCCCCAATCCCCCACCCCACGCCCTCTCCGCCACACTCGCCACCAGACCTCCCGCCCCCGTCGCCCCACCAGCGCTCTACCTTCTGTTCGCCACGCAGTGGTCCCCTGTTCCGGCTCCATCCCGTCTCCTTATACTCCGATTTAACCTCCACATCTCCCTGCCCCCACACCTCCCACCTCCAAATGCTCAGCCTGTCCGTCTCACCGGCCCCTGAACCGTCGCCTCTGGCTACCACGGTTCCTGGTCTCTCTCTTCCCCAGCCTCCCAGGTCTCCAGCCCCCGAGCTACTCAGTGCTCCTCTCTTTTCCGTTGCTTATCCACCTTTTCCTCTCTCTTCAGTTCTTTGCTTCTTGCTGTCCGCTTGCTTCAAACCCCAATACAGACTCCAGTCTCTTCGTGCGACTCCTTCCCCAAGCACCCCAGTTCTTCAGCTTCCTATCTTTTGGCATCCAAGCCTCCAGAACAGCCACCAGTCTCCTCACCTTCCTCGGCGGTCCCGGGCCTCCCCGGTCCCAAAACCAAGGCGAGACACAGCGGCATCAGGCAGATGAACAGGCGCAGCGGATATGGGCCGGCGCCGGTCTCCATGGTCCGCAGACCGAGCTGTCAGTGCGGCGGCGGCTCAAGCCGCGCCAGCCCCAGCACCGCTGAGCAGTGCCCCCAGACCCTAGCGCTGGCTGGGGGGCGGGATCTCGCCGGTGCCCATCATCCATGGGCACCAATCCCTATGCACCACCGCGGGAAATCCACCAATCCCCGCCAGCAGAAGGTGGAGAGGTGGAGTTTCATAGGCCAGGGGCGGAACAGCAAATTGCAGGGGGAGAAGGAAGGGGTCCCGCCAGTCTCCAAACCACGGGGGGTGGGGCAGCGCTGAGACCCGGTTCGGTTCATGAGGAGAGGGATGACCTGGGGTAGGTGGCCCAGAGCGCTGAACCTTAGCCTCTCATTCCTGAGAAATAGGCAATGTGGGCGTGGCTTAAGGAGGAGCAAACCGCGGGGAGGCAGCGACACTTACAGCCTCTGAGCTAACCTGGAAGCCCCCTAGTACCCAGGACTTACAGGAGGTTTTAAAGACTGGTGTCCCGACCCCAAGCTCTGGGAAGCTCCTGTATCTCCCAGCCCTTTTCTTCTTCCTGTATCTGCAGCTTTTGGTATCTCGTGGCTCCACCCCGCCCCCTTTCTCCCCGCCTTCATCTCTCTCTCTCTTTTTCTCCCTCTCTCTCTCTCTCTCACACACACACACACCGGGGAGGAAGAGGCCAAGCACGACCCCGAGAGCTACACGAGAAAGGAGAGTAAAGTGGAAGACACAATGCCACCCTACCAGCAGCTCTTCCGAGGCTGGGGGACCATGTGGACGCCAGGATGGGCGGTTGATAGATTTTGCATGAACGATTGGTTCCCCCAGGTTCTTGCTTCTGCAACCAGGATACAGGCAGCTCTCTCCGCGACCACCCCTTTCCCCAGTCTGCTCAGAGCATGGAGTTTCCCCCTTTATAAACGCTCTCCGCCCACCCCAGGGACTCGTGAGGAAAGCAGCGGCCAGACTCCCAGGCATCAGCGAGAGAGGAAGAGTAATCCTCGCAGAGTTCACCCAGCGCTGAAGGAGTCGAAAGGAAACGTGGAGCACGACCTCTGTCTTGTGAAGGTCATTTATGTACTGGCTGAGCGTTTAAGACGTTGATGGTGGGAAGGGCTGGAGCCCTCCAGGATGAGGGAGGCGGCTACTGAGCGCCACCGTCTGGACTGAACGTGAGCAGAGGAAGCTCCACCCACCCTGTGGTTTTTCAGAGCTCTTTTCTTGGGGGACCTAACCCCTCTCCTTTGGAGGCTATATTAGCCAGAGGTTTGAGAATGAATGCGAGTCCTGCATGGCCTGGATGTCTGTGCATTTTGTATATATGTACACACTTCAGCCAACATTCACTGGGTGTCATGTTCTGTGCTGAGAATACCTGAGTGAATCACCCTGTGATTCTGTGCAGAGGCACAGTCCATACCTCTATGAGCACCAAACAGAATGAAAATTTCTGGCATCATAGAGCATTGGTCATTTACAAACCACTTTCATGTGTCACCTCGTGTGTGTATGTGTGTGGTATGTGTACAAGTTTACTCACAGACATACTTGCTAGACAACAACAGTAGGAAGAGAGGCTGGGAGGAATTGAGTTCCTTTGCCCGTACAAAGAAAGGTCATCAGGAGAGGCTGAAGCTCGGAGACCGCAGAAGACCGAAGCTCGCTGAGGAAGCATACGGAGGTGTGGCATCCTGCCGGCCCCTGGATACAGGCGGAGGCTCTGAAATCAGATCTACCTGAAGAAGGGCTCTTACACCCTCCACCTCCTTCCCATCTTTATTCTCCACACGCTCGATTTTCCCCTCCCCCTTTCCCCAGCGCTGGGAGATGGTATTTTTAGAAGCTGCTTAGAGACCCAGGACTCCTTTCATTTCAAAATGAGTCCTCACGCAACCACTCCTCATCCCTCTCTTCAAAACGGGGTCCCATCCTTTTTGCAGTCTCTAAGGCTCCAGCCACGGCTTCTTCCCTGAACTCCAGGGACTTCAACCCAGAGGTTCTGACCCCGTGTGCTAAAACAAAATGCAGCCTCCCTGTGATCCTCACAAGGAACATTCAGAAGTCAAGCAGATGGAGGAAATTATCCGAGGAAAACCACATAGAATGACCCAACAAATCCCTGGTTGTCCGGAGTCTGTTTCCCACCTCTCCTATCACACACCCCTGCAGGCTTCTCGGGGAAATTACCAGATCAAGACCCTAGGAATAAGGGAAAGAAGAGGAAAAGAAGAAGTGAAATAAACCTTGTCTTTCTGCATCTGAACAATTCATCTATAATAAAAGCAGAACGGAGAAGCCCCCTGTGTATGCAGATATATGCAAATCAGCCGGATCTTAATAAGAGTCGCTCTAAGGCGACTCCACTCTCACCAAGAGGCTGTGGAATAGACACCTCAGTAAAGAAATTCAGGAGGGCTTCAGATGGAAACTGAACTGTGGTTTATTGTGAGCTTTAAGTGCTAGAGGCAGTCAACCAGGAACCAGGTTAGATCCCTCCATAGAACAGCAAGCCTGAGCGCCATGGGGGTGCTTCAAGAGGTTCTGTCCATGGTACTTGATTATGAGACCAAGGGTTGATGGCAGTCTTGTTTCCTTCCATGGTACTGAACCTATCAGGGTCTAGACCATCCATTTTCAACTGGACGTAGGACTTCTCTGCTGCTGAACTGATTCTCAGCCCAGGTCTCTCTGCCTGCCCTTTCAGCTTATAACCAAGATCCAAATATTCAAATCTCCAGAAGACAATCAGCTTTACTCCCTGGAATAAGAGTGGAGGGTCCTGGGACCCTTCCAGAAACTCCAGTTTTCTATGCTACTCCTCTCAAACCCCTTCTGAGGTAATGATGGCAAAGATGCTTCTCTCTACTTCTATCTCCCTGTCTCCAGGATGCTGAGAGAATACATGGTGGAGCTGAGAAGTTTAATTCAACAACCAAATGTACAGAAGTGGTCTTCCAGGGAGCAGATCCAACTTTCCTGCAACTTCCATCTCCAAGTTGTTGAAAGTTACATATCTAGGGGCTGAAATGTTTAGTTCTTCCTTTTACACAGATGCAGAAAGTACACTTGTCCTGGCTGAACAGAGAAGATCATCTCCTTCATGAAGAAGACCAAGATTGCTCCAGAGAAATCAGAGTCAACCCCCGCTCTCAAGAAAAAGGACAGGGAAGGTGCAAAAAGCAGTGGTGGCCCCTACTGCTCAAAGAAACATTTCCAGTTTGTCTCTTTCCTCTTCTGTTCCATCTCCCACTCTCCAGCCTAAGAAAGAAATCAGTTCAGTTCAGTTGTTCAGTGGTGTCTGACTCTTTGCAACCCCATGAACTGCAGCACGCCAGGCCTCCCTCTCTATCACCAACTCCCGGAGCCTACCCAAATTCATGTCCTTTGAGTTGGTGATGTCATCCAACCATCTCATCCTCTGTCGTCCCCTTCTCCTCCTGCCTCCAATCCCTCCCAGCATCAGGGTCTTTTCAAATGAGTAAGCTCTTCACATCAGGTGGCCAAAATATTGGAGTTAGAGCTTCAACATAATCCCTTCCAATGAACACTCAGGACTGATCTCCTTCAGGATGGACTGATTGGATCTCCTTGCAGTCCAAAGGACTCTCAAGAGTCTTCTCCAACGCAGCATTTCAAAAGCATCAGTTCTTTGGCGCTCATCTTTCTTTATAGTCCAACTCTCACATCCATACATGACCACTGGAAAAACCATAGCCTTGACTAGACGGACCTTTGTTGGCAAAGTAATGTCTCTGCTTTTTAATATGTTGTCTAGGTTGGTCATAACTTTCCTTCCAAGGAGTAAGCATCTTTTAATTTCATGGCTGCAATCAGCATCTGCAGTGATTTTGGAGCCCCCCAAAATAAAGTCAGCTGCTGTTTCCCCATCTATTTGCCATGAAGTGATGGGACCAGAAATAAACATACCTAAAGGTGAATTTTTCCTAGGACACCCAGACAAATATAATGTTTAAATTTTATTGTCTAAGGCAAAGAGAATATAATGCACTAAATTTATTGACTTTGAAAATTACGCAGTAAAACTTTAAATTATCAAACACAAGTGCTTAGCTTTTATGTGCCTCTACGTTCCCATCTGTGAAATAGGGATAAAAACACTTTTCAGAGTTATTGTGAGGTCAAAATACATTTTACATGCTTGGCCCAGCTCAGCACATTTTTCTGGTATATTTTATGATTCAACTCCATGGTTAATTAAAGTAAAAAAAAGAAAGGGAAAAGGAAAGGGTACAGGAATGTTAGGTGTGAGGTAGGAAGAGAGAGGGAGTCATAGAGGAAAAGACAGAGTGAAAGATGAAGAAACAGTTGTCTGGGATGAATGGCCTAGAAAGCACAGGCGTCCGAAGGAAATGTGCTTGAAGAGTCAGGAGCGTCATCAGGGCAGACTGGCTAGCCCGCTGCCAAGTGGCCTCAGAGGTGACATTTACCTTGCTGAATTCATCATGGTCCAAGTTCATAAACTTGACTTTAACAGTGCTAAGAGAGAGCCCATATATTGGGTGGGGGGTGGGGGTGTGTTGGGGGAGTTTGATAATACTAGCTCAGCTCTTAGCCCGCTATTTGAGGAAAAAAAAAATTTATTAATACACGAGGAAAAATGGAACTGCCAAGGGGGTCAGAATGCTCACATTGCCATGTCCAGCAAATTCTTCTCTTGTAGAAAATGTGCAGAGGAAGCCAATTTATGATGTGAAGGCTGCTTTGAGAGTATGTGAGAAGGGAGTTGGATAGTTTAAATATTTGATGGCATCAGGCTCTGAGAACCTGGTGCCTCCAAATCCCCGGTAAGAATAATCCTGCTGCTGGCACCTAGTGACTCTACAGGGGCCAGAGCTGGGGATGGGATCCATTAACATATGCTTCTCTCTCTCGCTCTCTTTATTTTTGTTTGTTTGTTTTTTGTTTAAATCCTTGTTCCATTTCTTAGAGCCCATTTTAAGGTCAAAGCAATCCTTTCACATGTATTTATTTGTTTATTATTTAATTTTCTCTTTTGCTGCGTGACTTGTGGGATCTTAGTTCCCAGACCAGGGATTGAACCTGGGCCTCTAGCAAACACTTAGTAAACACTTAGTCCTAACCACTGGACCACCAGGGAATTCCAGTCCTTTTAAATTTAAATAACCAAGATAACATAAACTAATAAAAATGCTGTAAGTAAAAAGTGAAAATATCCATTCATTCCTTTCCATATAGTCCCATTTCAAAATTTACACCATGCTAACAGGGAACATTTCGTGCAAAGATCGGCTCAATAAAGAACAGAAATGGTATGGACCTAACAGAAGCAGAAGATATCCAGAAGAGGTGGCAAGAATACACAGAAGAACTGTACAAAAAAGATCTTCACGACCAAGATAGTCACGATAATGTGTTCACTGACCTAGAGCCAGACATCTTGGAATGTGAAGTCAAGTGGGCCCTAGAAAGCATCACTACGAACAAAGCTAGTGGAGGTGATGGAATTCCAGTTGAGCTATTTCAAATCTTGAAAGATGATGCTATGAAAGTGCTGCACTCAATATGCCAGCAAATTTGGAAAACTCAGCAGTGGCCACAGGACTGGAAAAGGTCAGTCTTCATTCCAATCCCAAAGAAAGGCAATGCCAAAGAATGCTCAAACTACCGCACAATGGCACTCATCTCACACGCTAGTAAAGTCATGCTCAAAATTCTCCAAGCCAGGCTTCAGCAATATGTGAACCGTGAACTCCCAGATGTTCAAGCAGGTTTTAGAAAAGGCAGAGGCACCAGAGATCAAATTGCCAACATCCGCTGGATCATGGAGAAAGCAAGAGAGTTCCAGAAAAACATCTATTTCTGCTTCATTGACTATACCAAAGCCTTTAACTGTGTGGATCACAATAAACTGTGGAACATTCTGAAAGCGATGGAAATACCAGACTACCTGACCTGCCTCTTGAGAAACCTGTATGCAGGTCAGGAAGCAACAGTTAGAACTATACATGGAACAACAGACTGGTTCCAAATAGGAAAAGGAGTACATCAAGGTTGTATATTGTCACCCTGCTTATTTAACTTATATGCAGAGTACATCATGAGGAACGCTGGCTGGAAGAAGCACAAGCTGGAATCAAGATTGCTGGGAGAAATATCAGTAACCTCAGATATGCAGATGACACTACTCTTATGGCAGAAAGTGAAGAGGAACTAAAAAGCCTCTTGATGAAAGTGAAAGAGGAGAGTGAAAAGGTTGGCTTGAAGCTCAACATTCAGAAAACAAAAATCATGGCATCTGGTCCCATCACTTCATGGGAAATAGATGGAAAAACAGTGGAAACAGTGTCAGACTTTATTTTTGGGGGCTCCAAAATCACTGTGGATGCTGATTGCAGCCATGAAATTAAAAAACGCTTACTCCCTGGAAGGAAAGTTATGACCAACCTTGATAATATATTGAAAAACAGAGACATTACTTTGCCAACAAAGGTCTGTCTAGTCAAGGCTATGGTTTTTCCCATGGTCACGTATGGATGTGAGAGTTGGACTGTGAAGAAAGCTGATGGCCGAAGAATGGATGCTTTTGAAATGTGGTGTTGGAGAAGACTCTTGAGAGTCCCTTATACTGCAAGGAGATCCAACCAGTCCACTCTAAAGGAGATCAATCCTGGATGTTCATTGGAAGGACTGATGCTAAAACTGAAACTGCAATACTTTGGCCACCTCATGCGACGAGTTGACTCACTGGAAAAGACTCTGATGCTGGGAAAGGTTGGGGGCGGGAGGAGAAGGGGACGACAGAGAATGAGATGGCTGGATGGCATTACCGACTCTGTGGACATGAGCTTGAGTGTACTCCGGGAGTTGGTGATGGACAGGGAGACCTGGCGTGCTGTGATTCATGGGGTCGTGGAGGATTGGACACGACTGAGTGACTGAACTGAACTGAACAGATTAATATGTACACTACCTGGTATTTTCTTTTTTTTAAATTATTTTATTTTGGCTGCAATGGGTCTTTGTTTGCAGTGAGAGGGAGGACTCATTGCAAAGGGAGGACTCAGTTGCCCTGCAGCATGTGGGATCTTGGTTCCCCAACAAGGGATTGAACCTGAGTCCCTCACATTGGAAGGTGGACTCTTAACCACTGGACCTCCATGGAAGACCCTCTGGTATTTTCTGTACACACACACACTAATATATCTGTTAGTCAGGTAAACAGCATTGATTATCTACCCAAGACCTTGCCCCTCTCATGTTTTTAATTGTTCAGAGAGTCCCAGCTTTGTTTGGATGTCCATCTTCTACAGTTCTTTGCTCAGAGAAGATGACCAACCCTCTCATCAAATTCAGGGAAGAGTAAAGATTGTTATTGACTAATTATTTCCATCCAATTCCATGTGTCATGGTTAGCTTAGACATGGATATGTGACACAACCCAGATATTCTGATTGGGGGTTCTTGAAAAGGTTTTCCCTCCTAATAATAAGAGATGGATGACCAGCAATATCCCACTTCTTCTCTAAATCATATCTTCATCTGACACCTGCTGCTGCTGCAGCCATTTTGACATCATCAAGAGAAATATCTCAACACTTCAAGAGTTTTCAGTTGTATGTAACTGGAAAACTAAGTAAAACTGGCTTAAACAAAAATGAGGATTTTGTTTTGGTTCATGTAACTGAGTGGGATAGATATGTGTAGAACAGCAAGCATGTCCTTTGGGATTGTGGTAGGGTGCTAGGTGATCTCCAAAGAAGTACAATTGCAATCCTAAGACTCAAACATACAGCAATGAAGTTAATACAATAAGTGGACCTAACATCAGATTAGGCACGGCTCATTCTAGGCTAGAAGATAAACCAGTATATAACATCCTTACTGAAGTATACAGAAAGAGAAATAAATTTTAAAAATATATGAAAGAGAGTAACAGACATGTAGAACATGGTGAAAAAGCCTAAATACAGTAAATTAGAGTCCTGGAAAGATATGAGAGAGAGTGAGAAAGAAGCAATATTTGAAGAGAGAGTAATTGAAAAATTTCTGATTGATGAAAAACATATACTCAGTCCTACACAGAATAAATGCAAAGAAAACTGTAAGCACTTCACAGTAAAACTGCTGAAAACCAAAAAACGAAGCATTAAAAGCAATTGGCAGAGGGGGAGATATATTACCTCCAAAAGAACAACATTAAGACTAACAACTGACTCTATAATATAAATGATAAAATTCAGAAGATGATGGAATTTTTGTTTGTTTGTTTTTTGGCCACACCGAGCAGCATGCAGGATCTTTGTTCCCTAACCAGGAATTAAACCTGTGCCACCTACATTGGGAATGTGGAGTCTTAATCACTGGACCTCCAGGGAAGTCCCTGAAATGATATCTTTGAAGTGTGGAAACAAAATAACAGTTAATCTAAACTTTCATACCCAGTGAAGATATCATTCAACAATGAAAGAAAAATATGTGTTTTCAGACAATCAAAATCAGAAAAAAAAAATTTGCTCAACAACATACCCACACTAAAAGAAATGCTAAAGAGAATCTTTCAAGCAGAATGAAAATAAACCCAAAAGGAAGTATGACTATGAAGGAAGAAATAGAGAACAAGATAAAAGTGTAACCCTATGGGTAAAAACCAATGAACAATGACTGTATAAAACAAAAATGTCTGGGAGAGCTTTAAACATATGGAAAATTAAAGCAGCGCAAAAATGGCACACAGCGTGGGAATTGATAAATGGCATTACAGTATTTTAAGATTCTTGCCATGTTCAAGAAGTCATAAAAGAATTAATTTATGTTAAACTTTAACAAATTAAGGATGCCTGCTGTAATCACCATGGCAATCATGGAAAAATAGTTTAAAAAACTATACCTGTATATGAAACAAGCGAATGTAGGAAAATATGGAATAATAAAAATAATCCAAAAAAGATTTGAAAGAAATGAGGGAAAAAAGGAACACTGAACGTGTGGAAGAAGTAGAAGACAAGTACTATGATATTTTGAAACTCAAATGTATTAGTATATATTTTAAATGTAAGTGGAATAAATTTAAAGAACAAAAGTGCTAGATTGGTGTTTTAATTATTTTTTAAATTTATTTGGCTGCTCCGGGTCTTAGTTGCCGCATATGAGATCTTTAGCTGCAGCATGCAGGATCTAGTTTTCTGACCAGGGGTTGAACCGGGTCTCCCTGCATTGGGAGTGCAGAGTCTTAGCCATGGGACCACTAGGGAAGACCCCCAGAGCAACTTTTTATTGCTTTAAAAAATCTGAAATATAAGGATACAGGTATGTTAAAGGTTGTAAAAGACATACTATACCAGGAGTAGCTTATAGAAAATCAGTGAAGCTAAACTAATATACAACAAATTAGACTTCAAGGCAAGAAGCATCAGTAGATACTGCATAATGACTAAAATGCCAATAAACTAGAAGAAAACAACTCTGAATTTGTATGCGACTAACACAATATCCTCAAAGAATATAAAAACATACCATGAAAAAAAAAAAGCACACCATGCATATCACATCTCCAGGTCTGCAATATGAAGAGCAGCGAACTAAGAGTCCTGGGAATCTGGAAAAAAAAAAAGAATTTGTGCGGAGGAATGAATGTGGAAGACGGAGTGCATCCAGGGATGTGAACATGCCTGAGAATCCACGTAATTTAACTGCCAGCTGTTGCAACAGACAAACCTCCACACGTCAGTGACTTAGGAAATTTACTTCTAGCTTTCATTATGTGTCTGGTAAGGCAGGGACTCTGTTTACTCACAGTCCTCAGGGAAAGAGGCTGACAGAAGCTTTGACCCCTTGACCCGGCACCACTGGGAACATGTGACAGGGAAAGAGGGTGGTGGATGAGACACACAAACTCTTAACAAGTGAATGCTCAGAAGAATCGAAAGTCACGTCTGCTCACGCATCATTGGCTAGATCCAGTCACACAGACCCATTCTAACTGCAAGGGTTGCTGAGTCTAAGCTCTTACTGCCTATTGCAGGACAGGCCAAAATATTGTTGGGGTGAAGAATAGCAGTTTTATTCGGAAAGCCAACAGATAGAGAGAATGGTAGACCGCTGTCCCAGAGAATCATCTCCCCTGAGTTAGAATTCAGGCTTCTAAAAGGGAGAGTTTAGTCCTGGTTCCAGCCAGATTCCAGAGTGAATGTGTTCTTTTCTTCCTTCCTGCAGCCGTTCACAGGTGGTCCTGGTCAGGATGTTTCCTGTGAAATAAATAAAGGTAATTTAGCTTAACACTCATTACCTGAGAGGCAGGGCTCCCAGAGATGGGCTATTAAGTATAATTTAAGCTTATAGGCAACATCCCTTTAGTGATTAACTTGTAATAGAACATGAAGGTTCTTACCTATTACATAAGGAGAATGGAAAACGTAGGAAAGCCCATGGAATATTTAGTGAGCCGTCTATATCACACAGATTCCTTAAAGCCTTAGAGGAAAATACATTCTCTCTTTGTATATGACATTATTTGAAAATTATGTTTAAAAAAATCATGTTTTCTACTTTCCCAGTTATCTCGCAGTGTCTTTAAAATATCCCTTTTTCAGCCTCTCTCTCCTTCACTTCCTTCTTCTTTCCCTTTTCTCCCACATAGCATCTTCCCTTAGCTTATTCAAAACTCCTAGGAGATGGGGGAGGATGAATTAGAAATTTGGAATTACAGATATACACTACTATATATGAAACAGATAACAAGGGCCTACTGTATAGCATCGGAGAAGGCAATGGCAAGCCACTCCAGTACTCTTGCCTAGAAAATCCCCTGGACGGAGGAGCCTGGTAGGCTGCAGTCCATGGGGTCGCTACGAGTCAGACATTACTGAGTGACTTCACTTTCACTTTTCACTTTCACATATTGGAGAAGGAAATGGCAACCCACTCCAGTGTTCTTGCCTGGAGAATCCCAGGGACGGGGGAGCCTGGTGGGCTGCCGTCTATGGGGTCACACAGAGTCGGACACGACTAAAGTGACTTAGCAGCAGCAGCAGCAGCAACTGTATAGCATAGGGACCTATATTCAGTCTTTTATGATGACCTATGAAGGAAATTATTCTGAAAATACTATATATATATATATTAGATATATAATCCTTTGGCTGTACCCCTGAAACTAACACACCATTGTAAACAACTATGCATGTGTGTGTGCATTCTCAGTCATCCCCGATTCTGTGTGAACCTATTGATTATAGCCCTCCAGGCTCCTCTGCCCGTGGGATTTCTCAGGCAAGAATACTGGAGTGGGTTGCTGTCCTTCTCTAGGGGGCCTTCCTGACCCAGGGATCGAACCTTCATCTCCTACATTGGCCGGCGGATTCTTTACTGCAGAGCCACCCGGGAAGCCTAAGACTGTAAGCCTGGATTTCTTTACCATATGAGATTCTCAACACAGCTGCTCACTTCCTAATGTCCACAGGAGGGCATCCAGGGGGCATCCAGTCCCTCTTTTAAGGATTTTTTCATAATTAATAAAGAATAATCTCCCTTTTAGTTAACACAGAATCAAGTGATTTGGGACCTTAATTACATCTCCAGAATGTCTTGGCTGCTGCTGCTAAGTCACTTCAGTCGTGTCCGACTCTGTGTGACCCCACTGACGGCAGCCCACCAGGCTCCCCCGTCCCTGGGATTCTCCAGGCAAGAACACTGGAATGGGTTGCCATTTCCTTCTCCTATGTGAGAAAGTGAAAAGTGAAAGTGAAGTCGCTCAGTCGTGTCCGACCCTTAGCGACCCCACGGACTGCAGCCTAGCAGGCTCCTCCATCCATGGGATTTTCTAGGCAAGAGTACTGGAGTGACTTGCCATTGCCTTCTCCATCAGTATCCGCAAAACAGCTCAAAGATATTATTATGTATATCCCTTGAGGGGGCACCAGGATCCTGTCCCATGGCTGCATTATTTTTTTTTTTATTGCATTAAATGTGCAGATCATTTTTTTTTTCAGTTGGAGTATAATTGCACTATTGTTTCTTGATTCTTCCTCCCTTTTCTCTGATCCCCTCCCTTCCCTGATTAGCAACCATTTGAACCTGTCCTCCGGAACTCAGGGAAGGTTGTGGAGGCTGAATGAAGCCTGTTTCCTCCAAACAAGAAACAGAGAGCACAGAGAGGCGTTTGTGCCCAGGAGCGCCACAGGTCCTGCTTGGTGTCAGCAGCAGCCCCCATAATACAGCGTTAGGCTGGCTTTTCTTTCCTTCCTGCCTCGTTCTCCTCAGTTCCTCACACTTGCTCCTGAGAATCTCCTCCCAAAGCCCTCCCTGCTCCCAAGCCCCTTTCTCAGTCTCTGCTTGAGATCGACAGGTGTAACAGTTAATAAAAGGAAACCTAAGTAAAATGGAGGCAGAAGACACAAAGGTGGAGCTCGCCTGCGCGTACCATTCTACATCAGCACAGACGCCAACAGGAAGGGAAGGTACCTTGCTTCTCCAAAACGAAGTGACGCTACTTCATTATATTGCAGCAGGAATGAAACCGTGCAGCTGCAACCATGGGCCAGGACTTAAACCCAACCGGAAGCCACTGTTTTTATTTAATTTTAAAAAAATTTTGGCTGTGCTAGGTCTTTGCTGCTGCGCGGGCTTTTCTCGAGCTGGGGCGACTGGGGGCTACTTTTTGCGGTGGCCCAGGCTTTCTCACTGTGGCGGCGTCGCTGTGAGCACAGGTGCTGGGCATGCAGGCTTCAGCCTCTGCAGTACGCGGCTCAGCCGTTGTGGTGCACGGGCTTAGATGTTCCTCAGCATGTAGGGTCTTCCTGAACCAGGGATCGAACCCATGTCTCCTGCACTGGCAGGTGGATTCTTTACCACTGAGCCACCAGGGAAGCCCCCCACTGTCTTTTAATTGAGATCACAAACCTGGTCTCAGGACTTAATAAAACTCAAGTTGTTGATGTCTCATTACAGGAAGAATTCATCAAGAGACAAAAGTGATAGGTAAATAGTGGATCTGTTTAGAGAGAAACACACTCTACAGAGTATAGGCTATTTTGGAAGGTGAGAGGCCCCCAAATATGGGGTGGTTAGTTTTTATGGGCTGGGTAATTTCATAGCTAATGAGTGGGAGGGTTATTCCAACTATTTCTGGGAAGGGGTAGGGATTTCTAGTAATAGGGCCATTGCCCACTTTTGGGGCTTTTATAGTTAGCTCTGAACTGTCACATTGCTGGTGGGTGTATCATTTATCATACTAATGCATTATATTTTCATGCTAATGTATTATAATGAGGCTCAAGTTCCATTTGGAAGTCAAATCTTCTGCCATCTTAGACCTAGTTGGTTCAAACCAGTTTATATAATGTCCGACTGCTATTTCCTAATGGCAGAAAGTAAAGAGGGACTAAAGAGCCTGTTGATGAAACTGAAAGTGAAGAGAGAAAAAGCTGGCTTAAAACTCAACATTCAAAACACTAAGATCATGGCATCCAGTCCCATCACTTCATGCAAATAGATGGGGAAACAATGGAAACACTGACAGACTTTACTTTTGGGGGGTCCAAAATCACTGCAGATCGTGACTGCAGCCATGAAATTAAAAGATACATGCTCCTTGGAAGAAAAGCTATGACCAACCTAGACAGCATATTAAAAAGTAGAGACATTACTTTGCTGACAAAGGTCCATCTAGTCAAAGGTATGGTTTTTCCGGTAGTCATGTATGGATGTGAGAGTTGGACCATAAAGAAAACCGAGCGCTGAAGAACTGATGCTTTTGAACTGTGGTGTTGGAGAAGACTCTTGAGAGTCCCTTGGACTGCAAGGAGATCAAACCAGTCCATCCTAAAGGAAATTATCCCTGAATATTCATTGGAAGAATTGATGCTGTAGCCGAAGCCCTAATATTTTGGCCACCTTATAGTGAAGAACTGACTCATTGGAAAAGACCCTGATGCTGGGAAAGATTGAAGGCAGAAGAAGAAGAGGACAACAGAGGATGAGATGGTTGGGTGGCATCATCGATTTGATGGACATGAGTTTGAGCAAGCTGTGGGAGTTGGTGATGGACAGGGAAGCCTGGCATGTTGCAGTCCATGGGGTCACAAAGAGTTGGACACAACTGAGCAACTGAACTGACTGACAGCTATGTCATTCTTTTAAAGGTATGCCCTATCCCCTTCCCTCCTATTTTAGCAGAAATACAGATTTTCTCTTTGTCTGGCAACAAGTCAGCCAATAAGAGACTGGCACAATTCAGCCACTGAAAAGCCACTATAGTTCAAACTCCCAGGTTCCTCCAGTGGATTTTTTGTTTATAGTGGAACTGAAAGTTACTTAGTCATGTCCAAGTCTTTGTGACCCCATGGCCTATACAGCCCATGGAATTCTCCAGGCTAGAATACTGGAGTGGGTAGCCTTTCCCTTCTCCAGGGGATCTTCCCAATCCAGGGATCGAACCCGGATCTCCCGCATTGCAAGCAGATTCTTTACCATCTGAGCCACAAGGTTTTGTTTATAGTGGTCTCTCCCAACTCTCCCTTCTCTATAAAGTTTCCTCTCCTTTGTTTTACCAGGACTTGGATTTGGTTCTCCAAATACTTGCTTGTCCCGAATTGCAATTCACTGCTACTCCTGAAGAAACCTGTTTTTCAGATGAAACAACTGGCTGTTTCACTATTTTAGGTTAATATGGGCAACAAATAAAGTCTGCTCCATGAGCTCATCTTGCTTAGAATCAAAAGATAACTTATTAGACTATTTCAGAGTCTCACGCTGAAACCTCAAGGAAAACAAATCAGCAACACCATACCACTAAGTTCGTCTCTGTTTTTGGTTTCTTCTCTTTTAACAGCATTACCTTTTGAGAGAAAGACTGAATCTATCCTCAGCACCAGAGAGAAAAATTCCAAAGAAGGATTGTAATCGAGGACCCTTGGGTCAGTGTTCTTGATTGGTAACATGGGAAACAAGGTGTATGTCCGTTCATCTTGGGTCAGAGTTCCAGTCTTGGATCAAACCATTATGGATGGGTGGTAGTGTCAAGGACTCCAGGCATGGCCAGTGGGGACCACTATTGCATTGCAGGGCAGTCCCAGAAATAGAGAAATGATTGACAGCTGGGGAACCTTCCCACTGGTTATCTAAAACCACTGCTGCTGCTGCTGCTAAGTCACTTCAGTCGTGTCCGACTCTGTGTGACTCCATAGACGGAAGCCCACCAGGCTCCCCCGTCCCTGGGATTCTCCAGGCAGGAACACTGGAGTGGGTTGCCATTTCCTTCTCCAATGTGTGAAAGTGGAAAGTGAAAAGTGAAAGTGAAGTCGCTCAGTCGTGTCCAACCCTTAGCGACCCCACGGACTGCAGCCTACCAGACTCCTCCATCCATGGGATTTTCTAGGCAAGAGTACTGGAGTGGCTTGCCATTGCCTTCTCCGAAAACCACTACCCATTCCCAATTCTCTTCCTCTTTAATGATTCTTTCTCAGTTTACTTTACGTGTTCTTCCTGTGCCCAACCCATATATGCTGGTATTCCTGAGAGTCTCATCCGTATTCTTTTCCCCTTAATTTTACTCCTTTCCAAAGTCATCTAATTCCATCTAATGTCCAGAAGACATTATGGTCTTCTCCCCAACATTTAATTAACTCCAAAAATTTAATCTAATCCAGTCATGGTCATTCCACTTCCCCATGGCAAAATCTGTTTGGGTCGAACAGGCCTAAATCATATTCAGTTCAGTTCAGTCACTCAGTCGTGTCGGACTCTCTGCGACCCCATGAATCACAGCACGCCAGGCCTCCCCGTCCAACACCAACTCCCGGAGTTCACTCAAACTCATGTCCATAGAGTCGGTGATGCCATCCAGCCATCTCATTCTCTGTCGTCCCCTTCTCCTCCCACCCCCAACCTTTCCCAGCATCAGAATCTTTTCCAGTGAGTCAACTCGTCACATGAAGTGGCCAAAGTATTGCAGTTTCATCAATGTAATTCAAGGAAATGCTTGCTTAGGACTTCTGGAAGGCAGCTTTGCTCACCACTATACCACCAATGCTGCTTTGGACTGTTGGGAAAGAGAAATCAGTTTTACTGTTGTTTGTTGAATGGCAAAAGGAAGCATGCAGCCTCAGCTGTCTGTGGCCATCATTTTGCGTTTTGAGTGGAGCCAGTTTTGGTATGAAGTCAATGATGGGGACAGCAGAACAGTGAGATAAAAGCCTCTTAGGTCCCCGATGACATTGTTGAACCAGAGCATCTGCCTACTCTGCTCTCCTATTGGATTTCCTGCACTGTGAGATGGTATATTTCCACATTGGGTAAGCCAGTTTGATTCAGATGTTTGCTATTGGAGCTGAAATTAAAATTCTTGATTCACACTGTTTTTTCTCTTTTTTAAAATGTATTGACATATAGTTGAATGACAATGTTGTGTTAATTACTGCTGTACAGCAAAACGATTCACAGGCACATATTCTGTGCAGCAAAGTATACACAGACACACATTCTTTTTCATATCCTTTTCCATTATGGTTGACCATTGGATATTGAATGTAGTTCCCCACGCTACACAATAGGACCTTGTTGGTTACCCATCCTCTATATACCAGTTTGCATCACTAATCTCAAAGTCCCAATCCAACCCTCTCCCGCCCTTCTCTCCCTTGGTAACCACCAGTTTATGTCCCTCATTCTGTTTCTGCCTCATAGGTAGGTTCCTTTGTGTCATATTTTAGATTCTGCATGTAAGTAATACCGTATGATATTTTTCTTTCTCTTTCTGACTTACTTCACTTAGTATGATAGTCTCTATGTTGTTGCAAATGGCATTATTTCATCCTTTTTTATGGCTGGGCAGTAGTTCAATGTCTATATACACCACATCTTCTTTATCCATTCATCTGTTGAAGGACATTTAGGTTGCTTACTATAGGTTTTGACTATTAGAAATAGTGCTGCTATGAACACTGTGTGCATGTATCTTTTTGAGTCAGAGTTTTCTTCAGATATATGCCCTGAAGTGGGATTGCAGGATCATATGGTAACTTTAGTTTTTTTTCAAAGAACCTCCACACTGTTTTCCATAGTGGCTGCACCATCTTACATTCCCACCAACAGTGTAGAAGGTTCCCTTTTCTCCACACCTTCTCCAGCATCTGAATAGCATTCCTTCTTGCTAAGGAATCACATGAGGTTTTGATCTGGATTATGTAAACTGTCAACAATACATCATTTAATGTACAGACCTAACTCTGCCTTGATTTGTAATGGGTGAAACAGTTCTCAGATTTCTGAGCGGCTCTTCCCCGCTTCTAGTCCTCAAATTCTGCTCAAATAAAATTTTCCATTTCTGTCTTAGATTACCTCGTTAACTTTTCAGCAACACTACCACGAATTCCCTTGAATGCAGTTTCCTGGGCTCCAATGCTACCCACATTTTCGTCTTGCTCCTCCTCTTCCTGGGTTTCCTACAATTCACTTACTCATGAAATAAGAATCCAGGGCCTACTACTAGGCCAAGCTCTGTTTTAGACACTGTAGATATAGTTGCTCATGAAACAAATTTGCTGTCTTCATGGGCCAGAGAAGGAGGCAGATATAAACAAAACGTTTTCTGAATAAGTGAAATAATGAATAATGCAGAGTCCGGACTTAATGCTGAGTGAAAAACTTATCACTGTCTATAGAATATTACACCAAAGTATTCACTTCACAAGCAACCCTGGGAACTGAGTGTCAAACCCTGTTCTTCAAGCCCTTGGATTCGTAAAAGGTAAATGTGACCCAGGGCCTGCCCTTTGGAGCTCGGAGTCCAGAAGGAACTTCCAGCAAGTGTTGAGTGCTAATTCTGTTCGGCCCTGCAAACAGCTGGGTCGGAAGCAGGCAGGGTGGACAAGAGTTCTGGCAAGGAGACGGTCCTGATCTTTGGACTAAGGCCGGGTCCGTGTGACCTTGCGCAAGTCAGGGTCTCCCTCGTTCTCCCAGGCTCTTGCCGGGGTCTGTAGTGTTTTCCCTGAGGTTTTCCCGACGTCCCTTTAACCAGGGGTTCATATTCTGCCTGGGGTGTTTGAGAAGGGGTCCAAGGGACGCGGGACCTGGGGCAAAGAAGGAAGATCTCTGAGATAGGCAGAGAAGGCGAAGTCAGTAAAGCGGGTGCAGCGGGGAAGGAGGTCACTGGAGAGAACTATCACAGAGACTGCTTTCTTCCCCGCCTTGCCCTCTGCTCCGACGCCCTCCAGCGCCATCGCCCAGACCTTCTCTTGGGCTGAGGAAGGAGAGCGGTCCTTTTCCCCCAGCGGGCTCCTCCACCGCTGCCACAGGCTGAAAGGCGACAAATCCTCCGCGGGCCGTCCGCTTGACTCAGACCGCGGCTCCTCGGCCCGGGAACTCTCAGCTCGGCCACTCTCGGCCTGGGTTCCCCGTCCACTCCCCCCGCGGCTCGCGACCACTTGGTCCGCGCCGCCTGCATTCTGTGTGCTGGGCCCGCCCGCACTGCGGGGAGAGGCGGGGAGCCGCCCACGCCGCTCTCGGCGTCGCGGTCTCCCTGGGACGCGCGCCGGCTGCGCGACGCGCGGGAGCCGGGCGGGCAGCCATGGCGCGGCGCGCGCGGAGGTAGCCCGGCGGGACGCGGGGAGCGCGGGGCCGCCATGGCCCGGCGGCGGCGCCGCGCCTGCATCGCGCTGTTCTTGGTGCTGCTCTTTGCCTTCGGCACCCTCATGGGCCTCCGCACGCTCAAGGCTCCGGACGGACTCCCGGCGCTGGGCCCGGGCCTGGAGCTGGCGCCCTTTGAGCGACACCCGGAGGGGGCCCCCGCGCCGGCCGCCCGGGCCCCGGCCGCCCCCGCCGCGCCGCCGCCGCCGCCGCCCCGCACCGCGGGCCCGGGCAGCTCCCCAGGGCCGGCCCCAGTGGAGGCCGAACCCGCGCCGGGGCAGAGTCTGCGCGTCTACTCGGACCTGCACGCCTTCTACTACTCGTGGTACGGGAGCCCCGGGCGCGAAGGCCACTACGTTCACTGGGACCACGTCATGGTGCCGCACTGGGACCCCAAGATCTCGGCCAGCTACCCCCGCGGCCGCCACAGCCCTCCTGATGACTTGGGCTCCAGCTTCTACCCGGAGCTGGGCCCTTACAGCTCCCGGGACCCCGATGTGCTACGGGAGCACATGACCCAGCTGAAGGAAGCCGCCATCGGTGAGCTCCCCCCTCCCCCATCGCTAGGGCCCCCAGCCTCGCCCTTCGTTCCCACACCCCAACTCCCACTGCTCCTATCACCGGGCCTTTGGTCCCCCTCACTCACCCTGGCTTCGTACCCCTTCTCTTCCAGAACTCTAATTCCATGCTCACCAAGAGGCACCGCCCCCATCTCTTGTATTCCGACCCCTCCACCTCTGCCGTCTGACATCCCCCTGCCCCCACCCCCAATTCCAGGGCCCTTTCCGAGGGCGGAGCTGCTGGGAGGGTCAGTGGAAGGCGTTTGCACCAGGGCTGTCCCAGGGACAGTAAGGAGAGGAGGGCAGTCTTCATGTCTGTTGGGCTTCTAGGTTTGGGTAAGTGAGGCCTGGGTACTCTGGACCCTGAAGGAATCTGGAGTTCAAAGCAGTAAGTAGCACCTGGGATGGCCTCTGCTTTCACACCAGGGACAGGGTAGAGCCTCAGCCCTTCCTACTTTTTCTGGCAGCAGAAAGCAAGGTTTGCACATGTTGTGTGACAGACCCTGTTCTATTTGCAGTAAGAGGCCTGGGGACTTTTTCATCAGATACTCTGCTTGAATAGAAGTCCATCTGTAGGCAGGCTGGTGTAGGGAAGCTGACATTTCAGATTTTGTCACTGAATTCTGCTGGATTTTACAGTACATTTCAATTTCTCTGGAAATGGTTAATGAGTGTGGAGGTGGGGGTGTGTGTGGAATTGAATGCCAGAGACAATGGTGGGATGTATTCACAAATAGCACAGATGCTGTCCCTCAGGACAGACGGTCGACAGTTGAGACAAATGTTATTTCCCCCAAGAAGGGTAAGATGACCTCTGCTCAGGGCTCCTCTCCTTGAGGGACCTCAGAGATGCTCCTCTCCTCCAGATATAGGGCTGTGGATTCCTATCTTCCAGGTGGATGAGGCATTGTCCACCCATTCCTCTTTGTTTAACTACTTGCTAATGCAGGCCAGAGGCCGTTCGAGCTCTAAGGCTTCTTCCTGGCCTGGAACATTAGTGTCCCTGCAGCCATAGAGCTTCAGCACCGCAAGCATGGACAGCTCCAGGACTCTCGGCTCAGTGATCTGATCTGCAAGAAAAGAACCTGGCAGGAGCCTCAATCAAGTTTTCATTCAGAAACCATTTGACAGTTGGAGATGGTTTGTGAGGAAGCAAATCTCTGTTGTGGGGTACTGTGTGTCTCTGAAGTATCCTCTGTGTTGTGTCTCAGGTGTCCTGGTCCTGTCCTGGTACCCACCTGGCATGGCTGATGATAACGGGGAACCCTCAGATGACCTGGTGCCTGCCATTCTGGACACTGCCCATCAGTACAACATCCAGGTGAGTCTCTGAGAAGAGGTCAAATGCTCTCTAGCCCATTCTGGAGATGTCCCCTCCTCTACCACAGGGATGGCGCCTCTTGGCATTAGTCCAGGTATGCATATACATAGTAAGTGTGATGCTGGGAGACAGGGATCTAATAAATACTGCCTGTGTCACTCTTTATGTTTTGAGTTCTGGAAAATATCCTTTGGGAAAAATCAGTTCAGTTCAGTTGCTCAGTCGTGTCCGACTCTCCGCGACCCCATGAATCACAGCACGCCAGGCCTCCCTGTCCATCACCAACTCCCGGAGCTCACTCAAACTCATGTCCACAGAGTCGGTGATGCCATCCAGCCATCTCATGCTCGGTCTCCTTCTTCTCCCGCCCCCAACCTTTCCCAGCATCAGAGTCTTTTCCAGTGAGTCAACTCGTCACATGAGGTGGCCAAAGTATTGCAGTTTCAGCTTCAGCATCAGTCCTTCCAATGAACACCCAGGATTGATCTCCTTTAGAATGGACTGGTTGGATCTCCTTGCAGTCCAAGGGACTCTCAAGAGTCTTCTCCAGCACCACAGTTCAAAAGCATCAAGTCTTCAGCAATCAGCTTTCTTCACAGTCCAACTCTCACATCCATACATGACCACGGGAAAAACCATAGCCTTGACTAGACGGACCTTGGTTGGCAAAGTAATGTCTCTGCTTTTTAACATGCTATCTAGGTCGGTCATAACTTTCCTTCCAAGGAGTAAGCGTCTTTTAATTTCATGGCTGCAATCAGCATCCGCAGTGATTTTGGAGCCCAAAAAAATAAAGTCTGACACTGTTTCCACTGTTTTCCCATCTATTTCCCATGAAGTGATGGGACCAGATGCCATGATCTTTGTTTTCTGAATGTTGAGCTTCAAGCCAACCTTTTCACTCTCCTCTTTCACTTTCATCAAGAGGCTTTTGAGTTCCTCTTCACTTTCTGCCATAAGGGTAGTGTCAGCTGCATATCTGAGATTATTGATATTTCTCCCGGCAATCTTGGGAAAAATAAAGAGGATAAATGGGAGACTAAATAAATATCACTTGGAAGAGAAGAGAAAGGCAAGGGAGAAAGGGAAAGATATACTCAACTGAATGCAGAGTTCCAGAGAATAAGAAGAGATAAGAAAGCCTTCTTAAGTGAACAGTGCAAAGAAATAGAGGAAAATGATAGAATGGGAAAGACTAGAGATCTCTTCAAGAAACTTGGAGATATCAAGGGAACATTTCATGCAAGGATGGGCATGATAAAAGACAGAAATGGTAAGGACCTAACAGAAGCAGAGGAGATTTTAAAAAGGTGGCAAGAGTACACAGAAAAACTATGAAAAAGTCTTAATGACTCAGATAATCATGATGACATGGTCACTCACGGAGAGCCAGACAACCTGGAGGATAAAGTCAAGTGGGCCTTAGGAAGCATTACTACGAACAAAGCTAGTGGAGGTGATGGAATTCCAGCTGAGCTATTTCAGATCCTAAAAGACAATGGTGTCAAAGTGCTGCACTCAAAATGCCAGCAAATTTGGAAAACTCAGCAGTGGCCACAAGACTGGAAGTCAGTTTTCATTCCAATCCCAAAGAAGGGCAATACTAAAAAAATGTTCAGACTACCTACAATTATGCTCATTTCACATGCTAGCAAAGTACTTCTCAATATCCTTCAAGCTAGGCTTCAGCAGTACATGAACCAAGAACTTCCAGATGTGCAAGCTGGATTTAGAAAGGGCAGAGGAACCAGAGGTCAAATTGTCAATTCATTGGATCACGGAGAAAGCAAGGGAATTCCACAAAAACATCTACTTCTGTTTCAATGACTATGCTAAAGCCTTTGATTGTGTGGATCACAACAAACTGGAAATTCTTAGAGATGGGAATACCAGGCCACCTTACCTGTCACCTTGAGAAACCTGTATGCAGATCAAGAAGCACCAGTTAGAACCTTACATGGAACAATGGACTGGTTCAAAACTGGGAAAGGAGTATGTCAAGACTGTATATTGTCACCCTGTTTATTTAACTTCATGCAGAGTACATCATGTGAAATGCTGGGCTGGATGAATCACAAGCTGGAATCAGGTTTGCCAGGAGAAATATCAACAACCTCAGATATACAGATGATATCACTCTAATGGCAGAAAGTGAAGAGGAACTACAGAGCCTCTTGATAAGAGTCAAAGAGAAGAGTGAAAAGCTGGCTTAAACCTCAGCATCCAAAAACTAAGATCATGGCATCTGATCTCATCACTTCATGACAAATAGAAGGGGAAAAAGTGAAAACTGTGATGGATTTTATTTTCTTGGGCTCCAAAATCACTGCAGATGGTGACTGAAGCCATGAAATTAAAAGATGCTCACTCCTTAGAAGAAAAGCTATGACAAACCTAGACAGAATATTAAAAAGCAGAGACGTTACTTTGCCAACAAAGTTCTGGATGGTCAAAGCTATAATTTTCCCATAGTCATGTACAGATGTGAATGTCAGACCATAAAGAAGGCTAAGTGCCAAAGAATTGATGCTTTCAAACTGTGGTGCTGGAGAAGACTCTTGAGAGACCCTTAGACTGCAAGATCAAACCAGATCAAACTTCTTTCCATAGTTTCAGGCAACTAGTGCTGATCACTGGGAGCTGGCACATTAAGTTGAAATCTATTAGCTTGCAATAGCCTATTGGAATGATTCCTAAGGCTCTGCTGTGGGAGGTGGGGAAACTTCTCACTCCTCTTTTTTTGGGCCCGAAGGGCAGTTTTTGTTTACATTGTGCCCACCACTGCCAGGTCTCTCCTGAACTCTGCCTCTTCTTCAGGCCATGACTGGAGCAGACTTCATAGGTTTTGCTCTTGGACAGATACTCATCTGACCAATACCCCTTGTGTTTGTGGCAGGTGGCCTTCCACATCCAACCCTATAAGGGCCGAGATGACATCACTCTGCATGACAACATCAAGTACATTATTGACACGTAAGGCTTCAAGGCTTGGATTCTGGTGGGGATCAAAATGGGGGCAGGGATAGGTTTGGAGGTGTAAGCCTGTGTCCCCAGCATCTAAAAGAGTGAAACAGTATTGGGCTTGGAGACAGCAAGCTGGGATTGAATTCCGGTTCTGTGGTCTCCATTTTGTGATCAGAAGCAAGCCTCTTAACCTTTGAGTCTCGTGAGAGTTGTTTAGTCACTAAGTCGTGTCTGACTCTTTTGTAACCCCATGGATCACAGCCTGCCAGGCTCCTGTTCATGGGATTCTCCAGGCAGGAATACTGGAGTGGGTTGCCATTTCCTTTTCCAGGGGATCTTCCTAACCCAGGGATCGAAACTGCATCTCTTGCATTGGCAGGCAAGTTCTTTACCGTGGAGCCACCAGAGAAGCCCTTTGTGAGAGTTACATAAGCTAATCTATGTGAAAAGTGGCTTGTAAATGGCTTTTACCTATCATTCATTTATTCATTCAAAAAATATTTATTGAGTGCCTTCCAGGGTCCAGGCACTGTCCTAAGTCCCAGTTGTTTAGCAATGTGTAGGGCTAGCAGAGTTTACAACCTAGTGTGTGTTTGGGGTACAGTGGAGCAGACAGTAGTTATAGACAACAAAACAGTGACCCATACTATGAAAAAGTAATAACAGAATAAAGCAGAGTAATGTGTTAAGAATGTGCTCAAGAAATGGCTTTAGAATGAGTGGTCAAGTGAGCTTCTCTAAGACGTGAGCCAGCACTTAAATGAAGAGTCAGCTATGCAGAGATCTGGGACAGGCGGAAAACCCCACGAAGAGGGCTGTCAGATGCAAAGGCCATCTGATGGGACAATTTTGACAGCTGCCAGTATAGCTGGAATGTAGAGATGGGGTCATAGCAGGAATGGAGGTGGGCAGGCCAGATCAAGTGGGTGGGGCCTTGCTGGTCTCAGTAAGGAGCAGTGAGATCTGATTTACACTTTAAAAAGAGACTGGATTAAGCACAGCCAAAAAATAAATAAGAGGCTGGATTATAGGGAGACAGAAGTAGGAGTCTGGAGACCAGTTAGGTGGCTGTCAGTATAGTCCAGATGGAAGATGGTGGTGGCTTGGCCTGGGGCAGGGATAAGTGGTTGTAATTTGTTGTGTTAATCGTTCAGACTCTTGGCAACCCCCATGGACTGTAGCCTGCCAGACTCCTCTGTCCATGGAATTCTCCAGGCAAGAATACTGGAGTGGGTAGCCATTCCCTTCTCCAGGGATCAAACCCGGGTTTCCCACATTGCAGGCGGATTCTTTACTGAGCCATCAGGGAAGTCCTGGGATAGGGAAGTGAGGCTTGAATAGAGGAATGACAAGGCTGGGGGGAAGGAGAGAATTGGGTTCTTGCTTAGAGGCGAGTCCAACTGTGGAGTCCAGCTGGATCCAAAATTGTGCTTGGGCATCAGGAAAGGTCTCATCCATGGCCAGTCCTCTGGGTGTGCGGGCTTCTTTCCTCTTAGGCTGCTAGCTCAGCCTTTTCTTCTTCCTGCTCCTCAGGTATGGCTCCCATGGTGCATTTTACCGCTACAAGAACAGCATGGGTAAGAGCCTCCCACTCTTTTATATCTACGACTCCTACCTGACGTCCCCTGAGGCCTGGGCCCACCTCCTGACACCAAACGGGCCCCACTCAATCCGCAACACGCCCTACGATGGGGTCTTCATAGCACTGCTGGTGGAGGAGGGCCACACCCACGACATCCTGGCCGCTGGGTTTGACGGCATGTATACCTACTTCGCCTCCAATGGCTTCTCCTTCGGCTCCTCCCATCAGAACTGGAAAGCTGTGAAAAACTTCTGTGATGCCAACAACCTCATGTTCATTCCCAGCGTGGGGCCTGGCTATATTGACACCAGCATCAGGCCCTGGAACAACCACAACACACGGAACAGGGTCAATGGCAAGTACTATGAGACGGCCCTGCAGGCGGCCCTGACGGTGAGGCCCGAGATTGTCTCTATCACCTCTTTCAATGAGTGGCACGAGGGCACCCAGATTGAGAAGGCCATTCCCAAGAAGACGCCGACTCGGCTCTATTTGGACTACCTGCCTCATCAGCCCAGCCTGTACCTGGAGCTGACGCGCCGCTGGGCGGAGCATTTCATCAAAGAGAAGGAGCAGTGGCTGATGTGAGGCGCCTCAAAGCCAGGGCGGGAGGCGCTGAATCCCAGCCTCTCTGGACAGTGGCACCACACGGGGCTCGGCTGAGTGTTATAGGCACTTGCTCCCGAGTCAGCAGCTAGGTGCTTCTGGGCCCATCAAGTGAGGGCCCATGGGGAACAGAGCTAGTTCCTCAGGCAGGTGGGTGTCCTGCAGGGACAGGAAAACTAGGGGGTGTTCCAGAGTGGGAACCCCAGGGGCTGGCAGGGGACTGCACTTAGCCCCAGGCAGCTCCACGTCATTAGTCAGAACACCTTTAAACAATTCCTTCTAGCTTGGAACTCAGCAGGTTGGTATTATGGAGTCACCAAGGCACTGCTTGTAGAAGGATATCAGGGCTCTGGGCCAGCATGCACCTGCTCTTCTGCCAGCCTGCGTCCTCCCCAGGCCTCCCTCCCACATCGGCTGTCTTCCCCAAGAAACCATACTTAAGACTTTATAAAAGGGAAAATTCTCGGTTTAAGCTCTTCCCAGTAGATTCCCAGACCTGATTATCAGGATATAACCCTGAGCATTCACAAGGTTATTCAGCACACCCTCGGCGAGCACCTTACTGCGTGCCAGGTGCTGGGGGAAAACCTGACCAGGAATGGCTCCCGTCTTCCTAAACTTACAGGAGCCAGCTTTCCTTATTCCTTATTTGGTGTGGCCTTGTAGCTAGTGCCGAAGCACAGCTATGAGTTTTTCCTTTTTGCAGCTTTGCCCAGTGCTGGGAGGTCACTTCATTTTCCTCGAAGAAAACAACTCTGTGCTCCAGAGCCTTCACTTTCCTAGATGAGTATTCAGCTCCAGGAGAGGACTAGGATGCCCCCCTCCCCATTAGCTGCCTGAATTGAATGAGGCCCACTCACTGGAGCCGTTTTCAGTGCTACTGTGATTTGTATTAAATATGACGTGTTGTTCCTATTCTCCACCCAGCTTTCCTTTTGCTCCCTTCAGGTCAACAAACTCTGACCCCTCAGTCAGATTCTGTGATGAACTGACAAGTGGGATGGGCTGGCTACCACATTAACACAATGGAAAAGCCGAGTTTGCTTAAGAAATTAGTAGTTTCAACAAGACTTCTAGAGGGAATATTTAGCAAACCAAGGCTTATTTACAAACTAATATGCTAATCGCAGGGATCCTCAAAGCAGACCCTGTAACACCCTCTTCTTCAGATCTACTTGAAAACATGCATTCGAAACCACTGTATTGACTTTATGGGCTTAAGACTGAATCCCAATTCTGAGAACTGGGATATAAGCGGGGACGGGAGGAAGTGGGCCCTACTGGTCACAAGGATTCCCCAGTTCCGTTAGGTAACAGGTACTAAACCCCACCAATGGATGGGGCAAGCGTGGTCCTCTGGCTGTGATTCAATTGGGTAAAGAAACCAAGGCAGGCAGGGACAGGTGAAAAGGGTTGGATGGTGACTGGAGTAATTTACAAGGGAGTGACAATGAGGCTTCATCTCACACATACACATTTTTAAAAACACTAAAAGTACGGTCAGCTCAGGGGGAAGGGGCAGTAATTCTCACACACTGCTGACGGTAATGCAACTTGATTCAGTTCTTTTGAAGGTTAACCTGTATCAAGAGCCATAAAAATGTCCACATACTTGGACCCAGTAATCCTACACCAAGGAAATAATTCAAAAGAAGAAAAATAAAACATTTACAAAGATGTTTAATAGCATTCTTTTCTATTAAAAAACAAAGTTCAAATGCCCAACAATAATTATGTTTAATACTTTATACATATATATATATAAATAAAGGCTGCAAAGTAGACACTGGATTTAAATAAAGATATTACAGGTATAAGTCATTTTAATTTGTATTATGAATAAATAAGAAAAAACTGGCTAAAAAGAACAGCAGAGATTTTCCAACAGTCTTTAATTTTGGACCCTCCCCTCCCCAACCGAGCTTACTTCCCATCATTAGACCAAAATGATGACTGCCAGGCAATTACAGCACAGAACCAGCCCTGGTTCAGAGGAAGTAATGTTTGGCCTATGGCTCCAGACATTTTATCTTAAGCTGGTTCCAGCTTCAGAAGCACAAAGTGCCTTTGGTCACTTGAGGCTCTTAAAAAAGCATCAACTAGTGCCACCAGCCACCAGAGAAGAGGCTCTCATTAGATTGCAAACTGGTTATTTATTTTTCAAAAATCAAAGGAAGAAGAAACCTACCTGTTACCCCAACCAGGCCATCCTAGGAATGGACTTAAAATTTCTATTCAACTTTTAGCTAATATAGGAAATTATAAATTAATGTAACCTCTCAACACAGGTGTGAGGCTTAACCAGCAGCTTCTGAGTTCTGGTCTATACAGTTCAGAAAGAACCTCTGCCTTAAAAGGTCTGACTACTAACACTGTAGCCCTAGAAGCCTCTGCAAATGAGACGTTGCCAGCTACCAATGGTCGGACACATAGTGTCCAGCACCAGTCATTGGGCCCTCCCTCCTCCAGAGTGTCACAAGCAGGATCCATGTGAGGGGAGCAGCCCATATTCCTGGAGGATGGCTGAAGTACTTTCAAGGGCACTGGGGAGGAAATGGAGGACAAGTTAGGGTTTGACTTCTTAAAGCCCCGAGCCCACCAGAGTCTGGAGATCAGGGACCTCTAAACTGTTTGTAATATGCTCTGTTCATCAAACCTGTGATGGACCCTTTGAATCCTGAAAAAGCCAGCAAACATTAGCAAACTTAGTTCCACTCCACCCACCACATCTCCAAACTTCCCACCCCACTCAGGGCAAGACAGGAGGGACAACCTTTTTTTTTTCTCTCCTGGTCAAGGCACTTTTGTAAATTGCATTTCACAACCGCCCCCTCAAATCCTACCCCTGTGCCACAGAAAAAAAAAAAGAGACTCACCAACCAGGACGAATGATGCCAAACTTTCCAGGCACAGACAAGTCAACCACAGTTGAGCCTAGTCGACACTCTGGGCTCTGGCTGTCCCCAACTGGTCCCCCATCAATGATCAAAGACAAGTGAGGCCACAAGTCCTGGAATTCCTGAGAAGAGGGAGAGGCATCTGCAATGTCACACCACACATAGGGCATATACGCAGAGGCCACCCAGCTCTCAAGCAGCAGGCATCTTCCTCTAAGCAGGGAAGGAAACTCAGGGTCAGCTGTGACAAAGACACTGCACTTGTACCCAGGATACTGCATCCTACGAGGTTTGGAGCCCCCCACGTTAGCACCTCAAGGAACACCTATTGAGAGCTTAAAGGCAATCTTGCTATGGCAAGAGGAAATTCCACACACTGCTTCAGTTTGGAAGGGAGGAGTAAAATGACTGGAGACCTTGTGGGAATCCAAAGCTGTGGGGTCTACCCTTGACTTTCCACCAAACTCTGTGTGACTGTATGGAAGTTATTTTATCAGGGTTATAAACGAAGGGGCTGGACTGGATGGTCACTAAGGGTTTCTCCAGCCCAACACTCTAATCCTGAATCTCAGCAGAACTCTGGATCGGGGTAGCAAAGAGAAACAGGTAGACTCAGCAAATGCATGCCACTGGTACTCAATCTCTGGGCTGTGGAAAGGAGTTTCCCGTCAGAGCTGTGGACTGAACTGTTAAATGGCCTAGCTTGTGGCAGAGCTAAGAGAACAGAAAAAGGAGTCCCTGGGATAAGTGACTTAACTTTTCAGTCTTCTGCTGAGGTGGAGGGGAGAAATGGAACATACTTATGATGTCTATGATTGTTAAAAAGACCCTAAAAAAAAAATCAATTCTCCCCCTTGATTCTCCAACGTTAAAACTTTTCTGAGGTTATTGTGGATTTCTCCCACCCCTGCCAAATGGGCAGACTTCCTACTATTAAACCAAAAGGGTAGCTCTCCTGCCAGGCAATTTCAGTGAACCATCATTTTACAACCCCACCCCTCCCACCACCCACACGGTTTCGGAGGAAACTGTGGCCTGGCTGCTGCTGTTCCTGCAGGGAGGGCTGTGTTCACTCTCACCTCAACATTCAGAGAGCTGGACTGGGAGCTGAGGTTGGCGCTGGTGAGAGCGAGTGGCCCCCCAAACACCTGGGCCAAGTCCTGCATGAAGGCATGGTCAGGAATCCGGATGCCTACAAGCTATGAGGCAAGGAAAAAGGGGATCATAAAAAGGTTGGAAGGGGTGGGGAATGGGCCTGGACTGGATCCTAGCTAAAGCCAATGTCAGGAGTCTGGGGACACAAGAGAAAATCTGACTCACAGGAGTGAAAGGATTCAGGTCCTTGTTGAGCTCCTCGGAGCGTTCCATCACCAGGGTCACTGGTCCTGGCAACAGGTCCTTTAGGAGCCCCTCAGGTACTTTCACATGGCAGTACCTGGGAAACAAAGGGCGCAAATCCAACCAAATGAAAGGCACTGCTGGTCCTATTCCAGAACCTAGGAAGATCTAGGAAAAGTGACCTGAGGGACTACAATGGGATTCGCCTGTCTTCCCTTTTCACCCCCAAGAACTTGAGCAGAAGGCAGGGCTCCAAAGGAGCACCCCAGCCTTGGATCCCACAGGTCTCTGGTCTGGGAGACTACAACAGCTGCACCACTACCGCGCTCCAAGTTTCATTTTCTTCAAAGTACTCCCTCTACTAATTTAAGCTACCGTGCTCCCCTTCCCTTTTTCTTAAGCCGTAGGAGTACCCCCACCCCCTTATCACAAAAAACGCCATGAGAACAGGGACCCCGCCTGCCTCTTTCAGCGCCGAGTCCCCGATCTCGTTCAAGGCCTGGCAGACGCTAACTGCTCCATACACGTTTCCAGTTCCGGATTCCTGGGTGAGCCTGGACAAGCCCCTCCCGCTCTCAGCGCCTCAGTCTCCCAAGCCTGTCACCGGAAACCCCTCCCGCGGTGCCGCCCCCAGCGGGGCCGGGTCGGGGCGGCCTCACCTGTAGACGTCGGCCACGCGGCCGAGGCATACGGCCAGCGGCTTGGTCTCGCTGCGGCCCTTGACACGGTACACGGCGCCCAGTGCTTCCGAGCAGCTCGCCGAGCAGGCCAGGCCGTACAGCGTATCGGTGGGGACGGCCACCACGGCGCCGGCGCGCAGCTCGGCCACGGCGGCCCGCAGCGCCTCGGTCCAGCCGCCGCGCTCCGGGTTTGCGGCCCGCACGGCCCCGCTCCCCGGGAGCCGCAACAGCCGGGCCCCCGGCGCCGGGCTTGGCGGGCGAAGGAGGCGCCCGCTCCGGGCGGAGCCCGCTGGCCCCTCGCTCAACCCCATGCTGGCAGCCACGGCGGCCCTCAGCCCCCTGCACGGACGTGCCGGAGACATCCGCCCCAGCCCGCTTCCGGGAGGAAGTGACGCGTCCAGTCATCTTCCGGTCCAGGAGGCTCGGCCCCACCTCCGCGCCGGGCAGCTTAAAGGGACCGCGACCCCCAGGAGGATTGAAGGAGACCGGTGGGGACGGGGCGGGGCGCTGCTTTGCGGAGCCCTAGCGCAGCGCTCGGGGCGGGGGGGTGGGGGCGGCCGAAAGGGGGGCGGTGGTCGGGCCGCGCAGGCGGAGATGGAATGGGGCCCGGGCTCAGACTGGTCACGGGGGTGAGAGGGGGCCCGTCGGGGCGGGGGGAAGGGGTTCTGACCCGGCGCAAGCGCCGGCCCTGACCGTCTGTCTCGCTCTCTCCCGGACAGGGAGGCTGCCGGCGTGGACCGTGGGAAGGCGGGGCTGGGGCTCGGCGGGAGGCCACCCCCGCAGCCGCCCCGGGATGAGCGCGCCCAGCAGCTGCTGGACGCCGTGGAGCAGCGGCAGCGGCAGCTCCTGGACACCATCGCCGCCTGCGAGGAGATGCTGCGGCAGCTGGGCCGCCGGCGCCCGGAGCCGGCTGGTGGCGGGGTCAGTGCCCACCCCGGGCTGGGCCTGGGAGGTGGGGACTGCCCACTGGCCGCGCTTGCTAAGCCCTGGCTTCCCCTGGAGGGTGGACGAGTGTCCCCACCGCTTTACCCCGTACTGCCTTTCATCTGGACGAGAGGCTTTGAAAAAGTTAAGTGCTATCCATATGCCAAATGTCTATCTCTTTCGGGGCCTAATCCAAGGCCTTTCCTCCCAACCTCACTTTTTCTTTCCTTTCCTCCCCCCCCCTCCCCCGTTCCAATCAGAATGTCTCAGCCAAACCTGGAGCGCCCTCCCAGCCAGCTGTCTCCTCCAGAGGTGGCTTTCCAAAGGATGCTAGCGATGGAGCTGCGGAGCCCTGACCATCCCTGGGGGTGGTGGCTGGACTCTGAACAACTCCCTTTCAATAAAGGGGCCAGTCTTCACTGGCAATGGCTGGTATTTGGTTCTCAGCCTAGGGAGGCAGTTCTGCTAGCAGCTGGGTTCACTCCCACTTCATCCTGGCTGAAGGCAGTGCTGAGCTCTGAAATGTAGCCGACGAATGAATACCCAGTCTGATTACCCAGATTTGGGCAGACCAGCAGTGCTTGCCAGAATTATCTGGCCTGCTTTGGGGGATCCAGGTGTTGTTACATGTCCATTTCATGCTTTGGGGGCTCCTAGCCCCACAAAACACTTTTAGCAGAGCCTTTATTAAAAGGAATCCTGCAGACTCTCCTGGTGACCGACCTTTCCTTTCTGTCCCCTCTCTAAAGACTCTGATGACTGGGGAGGGGGGAAGTGATTGAAAACTATCAGCCATGGGTAGGGTTGGGAAGAAACGCCACAGATACTACCAGATTTAAATAAGCATTTAATTAGGATTTCATTAGTATTTAATATTGCTTTTTTCAATTCCAAAAAGTTAAATTTTCACTTCTTAGCAGATATTTTAAAGTACAATATTAAGTTTATACAAAATGAGCAATTAAGCAAACAACCATTATTTCACATTCTTCAAAAATACAAATTCGTATTTATTCTTTTTTGGGTTTAGAGGTTTCTTCCTTTGGAAGTACTGAACCTGTAACGTTTTCATATCGCTCAGTGGAAGTCCGTTGTTCCCATGTTTCACAGATAAATTTGGTAGGCTTTTACATAATCCAAATAAAACTATTTGGGTTTTAAAAAACTTTCAACCAAGACCTCTGGCCAATGACTAGTGTGTGTCAAAAAAAGAAGGTTGTTGTGGGTCTTGCCTCTCCTGGCCAGAAAATCTGAGCCAGAGATTCAGCAAAACCCCGTTTCCAGCCACCTTCCCCAAACAGGGACTAGGAGTTTACAGGGAAAGAGAACAGCCACCTTGAACTCTGACCTCACACCTCCATATTCTCCAAAACACAACAAAGGATGTAGACTGTTGAGTCAGACAGAGCCCTGGGGAGGCCTGAGGACACAGCGGAAAAGGGCAAGAGAGGCCTCTTGGACTTGGCACCACTATGAGGATAACAAGGATATTGCAGAAAACACCCCTGGGTTTGGTGAAGAAAAGATTTTATGAAAAATTTCCCTATAAGAAAAAGAGTAGAAACTGCATTGAGCTGAGAAAGTGACATGACATCACCCAATTGGGGGCCCAGCAAGCACACCACCAAAAGGGCAGTGTGTGGTTTTAAGCTTTGCTTCCAGTAAAAAAAGCTTGTACTATGTACACATTGACATAAAGATCCAGTTTAATTTGCGTTTTTCAGTGCAGACTGAGAAGCCCTCTCGAACAGGAGTAACAGAAATGCCCAAACAGTGATCATCAGCTTCCCCAAAAGGTGTGAGAAGAAACATGGGACCCCTTCTCTTGCCTGCCAACATATGCAAGAGAAAAAAGGCTAAACTGATGACCAATCAGAAATATGCTTAATTCAGTTTTGTTGCCTCTCCCCTCCCCAATATTTGGGAATGGTCAATTTCTGATCTATGTCATAGCAGAACTGTTTGCATATGATCTATGGAAATCTTTCTGCTTTGGCTGAAGTGTTTTAAAACTTCTCTATTCGTTAGTAGTCTGAAAACTGAAGATAAAATGGGAGCGGGGAGAGGAGTGAGACAGAAGGAAGAAAGTTCACAAAGCAGATTATTAACAGCTCTGTTTACTGGATTCAATGAGGGCTGGAGGCTTTTGCTTAAAGAGCCAACAGGATGGCTAGGATTGTACCCCAGGTGACCCCTACCACCTTCCCCACACATATTTCTGATTGGTGGTGTAGGAACACTGTAAACTCATTAGCAATATCGTTGCAGTTCCCAAATCAACGATTTCAGTGACTCTGGAGAAGTCTTCAGGATTAAGGACAATGGACCTGATAACAAATGTAAAAGTCTAGAAAGTACCAGGTGTCTACCTAGGAACAGCCGGTTTCTTCCTTTCAGGCATCACTGTGTAATGGTGAAGGGGGAAAGATGGCAAAGGGCCAAGCAGAAGTGAGGAAAAAGGGCCTCAACAGTCAGCAGAGGAAAACAGGACCCGCAGCAGTTCTTCAGAGAGCCTGAGGGGGTGCCCTTGGGCACACAGGGAAGGCTTGCATAGATTGAGCAGTTGCTGAGGATGCATAATAGTGTTTCCCAACGGACAGCCTTACAGCACAGGGCTGACAGGAAACACACGGCCAGGCCAGGGTCACATGGGACAACGACCGTCAAGCTACACATATTGCACCAAGCTAAGTGCTTTTCTCGTCACACCTCAATTTAACTTTTTTTCTGAGCAAAAAATAAAACTTTGTGGAAAGTATATATATATATATATATACACACACACAAAAGAAATTGCAGCAATTGAGTTAAAGATAAAATAACCTAAAGTGCTTTTTTAAAAAATTATTTCTTTAATATACCAATATGAGGTTCTGCAAACCCGTCCCTTTGGACACATTCAGCATTATACAAAATCTCTCAGAAAAACCCACCGCCCATTATCCCCGTCAGTCTGCTGCCTTGACCCTGAAAGCAAAACTCTCTAGTCCATTAACTCTCCAGAGATGGTGAAAAGAAGTCCCGTGCTTCTACCCAGATCAGTCTCACACCTTAAGGCCCCTCCTGGGCTTTGTACCATGATGTCCTTCTAAAGGGGGGGTGGGGTGGGGTGGAGTGGGATTCAGTGAGTGACACCAATTCGGGTCATCAACTACTGATGCCCCCGAGAGGTTGGCCAAACTGCCAGGAAAGGTAGGGCCACTTCCCTCGATGCCTCCCTCACCTACCTGGGAAGGGCCAAATTCACTAAGGCAATTTGGTGGTACCGGCCAAAGTTTCTGGCCACCTGCCAAGCCCACAAACCCCCAAACTCCCCAGGCTGACTAGCACCCTGTAAAGGGACAGTCTACCTGGAGATGCCAGTGGGAGCAAGAAGTCTCAGTCTACACGGGGAATATGATTAAGGTTAGCGTGGGAAGAAAAAAAGGCGTGATTTTACCTGCTGGAAGTGTGCACACCTTCCCCAGCTTCACCCTAGGATCGTCCCTGGGTTAGAAAGCCACTCTTCATGAAGGCTCTTTGCGGCTCCATTTTCAGTGGCCCTCTCTTCTCCAAGGCCGTTGGCACTAGAGACCAGGCTGAATGGAGGGGGGCGGGGTGGGGAGGAGTGCTAGAAGAGGAAGGAAATGAGAGACCGCCTGCCCTGTGGGGCAAACCTGCTCTCCACGGCCACTCTCTAGCATTTCAAGCACATCCCTGATGTTTTCAAAAGCCCTCCTGTCATCTCTAGTCACCCTCAAAAGGCAGATACTTCAATTAGAAAAATCTGTCAGCCTAAAACTCAGCTTCTTCATCACCTTAGGAGAGCAGAAAAGTCACTGACCTGAGCAGACCCAACACAAGCACAGCAGTGGGGAAGCAGTATTTCAACCACGGGTACTTCCGACGGCCTTCAATGGGCTCCTGTTTCCCACCTCAGCTCCCAGGAGCCACATCTCAGGTAAGCCTAGGGTGGGCGCGTGGGGAGGTCACTTGGGACCCCACCGTGCTGCTCTCTCTCAGAAGGTGTAGAGAAAACAGCCAGGGACCTGCCGCAAAGCCTCCCACGAGCTCAAGGCCGAGCGACAGCCAAAGACAACCCATACTCAGCAGCTGTTTTCCAGGGAGACGATCCCACTGTGGTAACACAAGGTTCCTCCTGCCTTATCAACTTCTGCTGAGGTCAGTGGTCACCCAGAACCCACCAGCTTTTTGGACAGGAGAATGCAGAGGGTCAAAAAAGAAACGGATTCTCCTGACTAGATTCCAGGAGAGAGACACCACCAGCTGCTTGTAGTTAAGCCCACTTCTCTTCATGGCAGTCACATCTACCACTTCTGCTCTCTCGTCCGAATCTGTCCCTGAACATCCTGTCAAAGGCAGGGCCCCTGGCTCCCAGGCAAATGATTACTCTAGGTACTGTCTTGGCTGGCCTGAGTAATGGTGCAGGGAACAGGAGAGTGACAAATGTAGATCTCATCACCTTAGGGAGTGAAAAAGGCAGGCAAAATTACAGCTGCTTGCTGCCCGACATCGCTGACTCAGTAGGGCAGCCCTGTGTGTGGCACCCTACTTCTCGCTCAAGGCAGGGATGAGGCCCTCAGGAGGCAGAGGCCTCGGTAGACCTTGGGCCATACCTAGTTTCTGAGTTCAGTGAGTGTGGGGAGCACTCGTGACTACATTAATATAGCCAGTTAAGAGAAACTTTCCATTTTAGTGTGGATTGTATTTTATGTTTTAAGAGGCAGTGACTGACTCGGAGCCAAAGGCAGAGAGATGGATATAATTCTATACACAAATAAAAAAATTTTTTTCCCTATAACACAACTTAATGAAACATTCCAAATGAGATAACTTATTGCAACATTTCAGGCTTTTTGGCGGAAGGGGAATTTTTTGTTTTACCCTGAGTAGAAGATCATCGCTTTTTTTTTTTTTTCTTTTTGTTTAGAAATCATATGACTAAGCTGAGCAAGTCACATCCTTCTTTGCACTGTACTAGGCTGTATGCAAAATCCAGAGGGGTGAGAGGCAGAGATTGGGGGCAGTGGGGGGCAACCAAATCCTGGCTGGAACCCAGAACCAGGATACCTGGCCTGCTGATGACATGCCAACCGAACATCACTACCATCAAGCCGCACCTTCTCCTGATCAGCAAAATGCAGCTCTTCTGCTCCGACGAAGAAGATACCATTCAAGGAAGGCAGACCACCAGCCAGCAACTGGCCATAAACCACATGTCCACTCTAGACAAAACAGGGATGTTCCCCAAGAAAAATTCATCACTGTGATCTGCAAGCCCTGGCAACCAGCAGAGAGAAGAGAGAACCCAGAGCAAAGAGTATGATCACGCTGACAGAGCCTGCTCTGCACAGGTGTCAGGGACAGACAGAGAGCAGTCAACAACTTGCCCGGGGCTCCTGCGGATGCAGACAGTCCCCACAGCCTCAGGCCAGGATTCTACATGTCCATTTGTGATGCCACTTGCTGCAGGGTGACGTCAGCCATAGTCTCCCTCAGCTCCATCATCACCAAGCACAGACCACAAAACCACCTCGCCCGACCCCTGTCCAGCGCACGGCTGTCTGACCTGCCTGTGCCACTTGCCTCTTGGATGGAGTCAGGGTCTGGCCTTGCAAGCAAGCTTCAGCCTCAAAAGACACACAGGGCACCGCAACATCCGACACACTGAACTCCACTGCTCAGACTACAAAGACCCCAGTGCAAGTGATGGGCAGCATCAGATTGATGGAAACCACACCCTTTCATTTAGAATTTTTATGCATACGAGTAACCTTAATTTCCAAGTTCACATGACAATAAGCAAAAGTGACATACAGTGCAGCCAAATAGTTCATTTATAACTTAGCTTTTTTGTGTGTTTTTGTTTTGTTTTTTCCAAAGATCAGTTCATTAAAAATGGATGCTCCTGGGATATGAATAAAGAAAATACGTCTGAAAGGTGAGGATTTCAAACAGCAGATTTCTTCATCCTTCAAACTGCTGGCCCCCACGGTGTTGGGCATCACACACCTCCTGCTTCCTGCTCGGCCTGTCCGGGGAGCACGTGCAGGCCTCTCACTTGGAGAAGCTGCTGGTCAGGCCCATCTCTTCCTCTTCCTGCAGCAGTGCTTCAATGGGAATCAGATTGGAAGTGGTGTCCAGACTCTGGAGGGACAGAAACTCTGACATATCTATGGCACGGAGCGGCTCTGTCTGCGGGTCTGAAGGAGTCACCGCCTGTCTGCTTTGCTCGCAGGAAGAGGCAGCAGCGGAGGAGGATGACAGGGGGATTGGGGGTGGGGAGAAAGTCTGTGGCGGCAGCTTCAGGCTGGGCCCGTCAGGAGGCTGGGCACTCAGCGTGGGAGGGGGCGGGGAAGGACAGCCCTTCCTCCTGCTGGCTGCCCGCTCCTTGGCAGAGTCCCGGCACGCGCACTGACACTGACAGGCCTCCTCTTGTTTGATGATGATCACAGGAACACTGAGGCCAATCTGCTGTACAGCGCTCCCTGCGAGAGAGGCGAGAGAGACTGCTCTTCAAGGAGCCGCAGTGCAAGGGCAAGGGCAAGAGGACGGGAGGGTGTGAGACTAGCTGAGCACCATGGACGCAGAACATTGGGAAGGGTGGATGCTGTGCTCCGGGTTTTGTTCTGCTTTAAACGGGACCGCGTTCTTCCTCAAGAAGCCTCTGACACTCCCCATCCCCTCCAAGACAGGAAAGTCACACACCATCTAAATGCACCCTATTCTCCTAGCTCCCTTCATCTCTGGCCACTCTCCCAGGCACCCGCCATGCCAGCCACAGTGGATGCCTCTCTCTGCACATTCTTCAAAGCTCTCGTCCTTCTGCCTCAGTTCTTCTGGAGAACTTAACTCATCTCTGAGTTCATTCCCTTCCTCTCCCAGTGCCTCCAGGCAGTGTCTGCAGCAGGCTTATACCTTAGGGCTGGCCCAAGGGCATTGAGAGCCAGTCCACACTGTACCATTTAGCCCTGCCTGCCCCAGAGGCTCTGACCTCCTTTAGGACATCCTGCTCAACTGTGCAGCCAGGGTCTCTGACACACCTGTGCACACGTTCCTTCTCTTTTGCGTATGTCTGTTACACACAAGCACACTCTGAATTCAGACAGGCTTCGTGTGTCTCAAAAGAGCTAGAGACCACGGGGCAAGAGAACAGGTAGGGGGCGAGGCCTGTCTGAACTAGTGCTTTGGCTCTGCCGCAAACTCACTGATGCCTTTGGGGGACTCGTTTCATCTTTCAGGGCCTGAGCTTTTTAATGTAGAAAATAAAGAGTTTGGGAAAAAGGACCCTTTAGCTTTATAGGAGTTTCTGACCCAGATGCTATTTCTTCATTACTGTAATTAGAAAAGAGTCCAGTGAATTAATAAGTGCTCTCTTTAGCATTAACTGTGATTCAGACTTTTTTCTGGCTAAAGGCTACATGTAAAAGGGAAAGAACCATTACTAGTTAAAGAATGTTAAATGTGGTATTTATGCTGTAAGTGCAGTGACTTTCAATAGCTGTAAGAATATGAAATATTCTAATAGAAAAATAATACATGATAAATTTAATTTAAAAAATAATTAAAATCCAGGGCAAAGCAAGATTAACTAACTGTGCCTCAGGGGGCCCAGAGAGTTGACTTCCATTTAAAGCTAACACAGAATTACATACCTGTGCTACTGGCTACTGGTACTGCAGTGGTAAAAAACACCTTCTCGACTTTAGATGCTTGCTGCTGGGGGGGAAGAAAAAAAAATCACATTTATGGCTACTCAAATATGATAGATCCCCAAGGACATGAAGCCTCCCCAATTGTAACAGTCATCCAAGAGGACAGAAAACCCTCAGTGTTCAGGGATTTTTGCACTGAGTGATGTTTTGTTTGTGCTCTGACATGAGGTCACCACACTGCTGGACATTCAGTGCTAACAATGTAGCCGTCTTTGTTCCCTGTTCCTTGGGTGTCTCCCAGCTGCTTAATCCAGTAGGTTCTATGTGCACAAAGGCTCCTCCAAGGTTGCTTTCCTCAAGTGGACGGTCTTCTCAGGGGAAGCCCGAGGGCCAGCTTCCCCTCTAAGTTCTCCACTCCCTGCTGCCTCCTAAAGTTCTTTTTACCCCTTGAGGACGAAGCTGCATGCTAAGGACAGGCCAAGACGTCCTCTCATAGGCAGAAGACCTATGGAGGCCCTCGGCAGTATGGTGTACACTGCACAGGACGGTGCTCACGGGTGGGCCCTGGGCTTAGCCATACCAGGACTCAAGTGCGAGCTTGGTCACTGACTGGCTGCTGATGTCCGGCAAGTAGTGAAACTCTCAGTCTCGGTTTCCTCGCCTGTGAAGACTGGGACGGCTTCCCAAAGGCTTCCCAAAGGCCCCAAGGGGCGGAAATGAGATGGTGCATGTGGAGCCTGGAGCACACCACTGGGATTCAGCAAATACTAGCTGTACATATGATTATTAAGTAGGACCATCAAGTTGTGCCCAGAAACCACCCCTCACTTTAGTACACTTCCTATTCAACTGGCTAGAGGGTTTTGCTTTCTCCAAGTCCTATTAAAAAGGGCTTTATCTTTCATCCTTTTAAGGAAAATAAAAAGTGCCTCTAGGATGAGTCTAGGAGGAATATGAATGCTTCTGGCTAAGTTATAGGGGAAGGCATTATAAAACAATTATGGAGGAATGAGACTCACATACAAATACATGAAAATGTGCATGTGCTTAGTCACTTCAGTCGTGTCCGACTCTTTGCGACCCTATGGACTGTAGCCTCTGTCCATGGGGATTCTCCAGGCAAGAATACTGGAGTGGGTTGCTATGCCCTCCTGCAGGGGATCTTCCCAACCTAGGGATCGAATCCAGGTCTCCCACATTGCAGGCGGATTCTTTGCTGTCTGAGCACCAAGGAAGCCCACATGAAAATGAACTGGATGGAAAAAGAATAAGCTATTCCATGCAGTTCCTCAGGGCAGCACAGATCCAGAAAAAGGAGGTAAAGAAACTGCATGGAGGCATGTGGTTGCCAGAGGGGAGGAGAGAAACAGGCGAGGGAGATTAAGAACTACAAAAGTCCAGCTGCAAAACGCATGCGTCACGGGTATGAAATGTACAGTGTGGGGAATATAGGCAATAAGTATGTAAATCTTTGGATGGTGATGTGTGTGGTGGTGTCACATATGGTGACTAGACTTATCGTGGTGATCACTTAGAAATGTACAGAAATATCGCTATATTGTCTAACAGGAACAGAAGTAGGTCTGTGGTATTTCAAAACAAACAGACAAACTCACTGAAAGATCAGTTTTGTGCTTATAGGCAGGGGTCGGGTGGAGAGAGAGGGACTTGGATGAAGGCAGTGAAGAGCCAGACCTCCAGTTAAGAGATATTAAAGTACTAGGGCACAATGCACAACGTGACGGAAACGATGAACACTGCTGTATATTATATATGAAAGCTCTTTAAGCAGTGAATCCTGAAAATTCTCACACACATTTTTTCCTGTATCTTTAACTTTGCATCTATCACGTGATGATGGATGCTCACTAAACGTGTGTCAAATTATTATGCTGTACACCTCAAACTTATACTCTGCTATCTATCAATTATATCTCAATAAAACTGGAAGAAAAAAGAAAAAAAATGCCATGATCATAAATGAGATAGTAGGATCATTTTCTGTATACAGCCATCAGCAAATATAAGAACAGTGAAAATGATGGGAAAAAAATTTTTTTTGGGCCGTGTCATGTAGCATGTGGGATCTTAGTTCCCCAACCAGTTGGTTGCCTTTTGCAGTGAAAGTGCGGAGCCTTCACCACTGAACTGCCTGAGAAGTCCCTAAAAATAATTTTAAATAATGAAAACAATAGTAACAACCAAAAACACCCCAACTACCTGGAGGCAGATTGGATCATAATGCTGAAGAGACCGTTCCAGGGACTCTGGCCATCTGAAACTGGAACTAGGGTGCTTCAAAGGTGGCTGCACCCATCCCATTTATGGAATTTGAGTGCTCTTACCACTTAGCTCTAACCTACCTTTCCAGTGCAACCTTTCCTCCACCTAATTCCTACTCATACCTCAAGAAGGCTCACCTGACCTGTATGGCCACCCAACAAGCCTTTGGTCTCTGAACCCCTCATCTGGCAGCACAAGGTAGCAATCAGGAGCATGGATTCTGGGACTGGTCTGTCTAGGCTTTGCCATTTATAAGCTGTGTGACCTTGGACTAGTCACTTAACTTCTCTGGGTCTCAGCTCTCCATAGATAAAATCATATCTACTTCCTAGGATTGCTGTGATTAAAATACTTAGCATGGGGAGGGGTGACATCTAGAAATACAAACATATAGAAATGTTAATAATCATTTATCAATATTAATTCATTTACAATAAAAGTACCACATTGATACAAGCTGTTAATAATGAAGGAAACTAGGCTGGGGGTGGGCAGGGAGCAGGAAGTTTATGGAAGTTCTTACTATCTGTTCGATAAAACCTAAAAAATATATATAATCTAAAAATAAGGTACCTATGGTAATGACTGGCACGTTAGATCCTAAATTTTAATAAGTTAGCACAGGAAGCCCGTACATACAGTAAGGGCTCAATAAGTCACAGCCATTATTTTTTATTACCATTACTTTTATTATTTGACACTTTATCTACTGGTAGCATTAACTTTCTTTTAGGTATTTTAGCCTCTTTAACTAGAATATAAGCTTTTATCAAAAAGAAATCATGCTTTTTTTTTTCACTTTTCCAGATTTCCAAGAGTATCCTGTGTGGTATCTGGTATACAGCAGGCCCTCAAAATATACTCAGTTGAACAACCACGTCATTTCCTTAGCCACTGAGACCACACACTTGGGTAGAAAATGGCTCTACAATGGATTCTGGGAGCACAGATTACTTCTGACTTGGCCACTGCGGTCTGTTTCCATCTGATGAGGTCCCATCGGTCCCTCAGCCTAGGCTGGACTCTGCCTTGGAGAACGTTCTCGGGCTCTCCTATCGGAGTTGACAGAATCAGACCACAGCTGAAATACCTAGGTAAATTTGAAAATTGTTTCTCTGGCCCTCTATTATAGGTATTGACCGCAACATTCCCAGATTCACCCTGCTTGATTATGGGGGAAATGACTGGCAGAATGATGTGTTCGGGGTAGAAACGACAGCCGTTTTCCTTCTTTGAAGTAAAGGCCTCTGAACATGTCACCCATAGAAATACACTTCACCCCAGTGGATCCCTTTCCACATCATACTTACAATTTGTTCTTGAGTCTGCGGCGTGCTGGTGGCACCATTCAGTATCCACTGTAAGTTCTGCTCTCCCATGACTAGGCTGGGCTGCAGGATAGCCGCGCTCGGAGTCGGGGTGATGGTTATAGTGGGATTACTAGTTAGGACAGAGTTGGCATCCAGGGGCAGAGTCTGGACCATGGCTGGCAGGGGCTCAGTAGTACTTTGTGGTTGGGGTGGTGCTGCCATGGCTGATGCCACTGCTGCTGCTGACGCCAAGGCCCCAGCAACAACAGAGAGTCCTGGTACGATGGGCTGCGGTGCCTGGAGGTGCGGAAGAAACTCTTGATGATTAGCAGCAAACTGCGTGCTGTGGGCAACAGGCACTTCTGGAGGTTGTAAGAGAGCAGGGGGGTTGCCAAATGCAGCTTGCTGGGAACCAGTTCCTAGGGAGGGAGCAGGCAGAGGAGCAGATGGTGCTGAGGCTGGTAGTAGAGGCTGGGGTGGCTCGGAGATGCCAGGCTGCAGTATAAGTGGAAGAGATAAAGATGCTGAATGTCTTGTGGATGGCGGAACATCATTGACTGACTCCGCATCACCATTAAAACTTTCAATCAAGGCAGCTGGCAAGAAAAAGAAATAGAAATATAGATACACATTCCAACCCTTATATAAGCCACAAAAACACAGTCTCTATGGGCTATACCAAAGACAGCTGAAGTCTGTTAGAGCCGATTCCTTCACTGCAGACAGGCTGGCTCAGTTTTTCATGTAATGACCCCTCTGGCCAAAGCACCAGGCTTCAAGATCAACCTCACTTCCTAAACACGAAGACCTAGTATGGGTCTAACCATAAAAAAATGTGTCCTATGGCTTTTGTGGAAAAGAGATTAGATATTCTTTTCTTGGCATATGACCACCGAACACACCCTCTAACTACTGTGAAGCTTCAGGGACATATTTTCATTCAAACACGGTTTGATCTACATATCTGAAGTTTGGTCTGTGGATTCTACCCACTCATGAATGGGATGTCATATCAGGAGAAAGCGCTCATGATTCCTCTCACTTTTTGAAGCCAATGAAAGCTTTTGGAGAGGGTCCAGGAAAAGTAGGTCCTCAAGTAAATCCTTGATGAGGGAAGCGGGGGAAAGAAAAAAGTGGAACTGAGCTAAAAAGCCCATCCTTCTCTGATCCCTCAATGAAAGTATACTTCATTCAAATGTACCTGAAATATATCACTGTGCTTGACATCTACTGTGTCAACAAGTGTGAATTCTCCTTCCCAGTGCAGAGATCTGAGCAGGAAGAGAGTCTGTGTAACAAACCTGTCTGTTGAGGATCTTCCTGAATTGCCGGATCATCTGACTTCTGGAACATTGGTCCAAAAATGATTGCTGGTGAGAGAGTGCTGAGATTTTGGCCCTGTGTCAGAGACAGAGACAAACGTATGAGGTGCGCCATCCAAAAGCAGGTCTGCACCACGAGACAGCACAGAGCAGCAGGAGGAGAATGATCTTTGGCTATGATTCTGGTTTCTAACTTCTCTTCCTAAGGTGACATTTACTGAGCCTCAGACACTGAAGATCTGGGTCTTCAAACACTCTAAAGCAGGAGTTGGCAAACTGACTTGCTGGCTGAATGCCTGTTTCTGCAAATAAAGTTATACTGGAATAGGCACTCTGGTTCACTTTTGAAATACCTCTACAGCTTCTGCACTGCAATGGCAGAGCTGAGGAGTTGTGTAGAGAATGTATGGGCCACAAAGCTGAAATTATCTATCTGGCCCTTTACAAAAAAAAAGTTTGCTGATCCCTGCTCTGAAAGATAAAATCCTACATAAAAGTGGGGTTGTACAATATCTATTACTTGGAACTTGCTTTTCTCATGTAATAATAATATATTGTGAATATCTTTCAAAGTTATAACATCTATAATATTCTAATATGTACACATGGTGGTGAATCAAACAATATAAAGAAACATAAACAGACAATAATAATGGCCTTATCCTCACCACTGTCATTCCTGTTTCTTTCTAACTTACAGTTAAGAAAAGGTCAGAGGCATTTTGAAAAGCTATGAAAAACCAAAACACCTGGTGCCCTGAGGGCTTGACTCCTGCCAGGCACCAAATAAAATGACCACCTCTAGACTTCCCTTTAGTTTAGTTTCTTTAGGGGAAGGGGAAAAACAGTAATTCTTTTCTCTGTGGTCCACCTCCACTTCGCATTTTGTAGGGCAACAGTGACAAAAGCAAGATTCTAAGAAGTTCAGTGACGCTGACGACCAGTGTGATATAGGGTTGGCCAAAAAGTTTGTTCGTATTCTTTGTAACACGAAAGCAGAAACCTATGTAAGGCTTTCAGTCTCTAGTCCAGAGTTAGGAATCACAGGCCAAGAAAATGCCTTGAAACTTTTCATCATGACACAAACTAGGAAATTATATAATTTATAATAATTTATAGAAGTGAAAGTTACTCAGTCGTGTCCGACTCTTTGCTACCCCATGGATTGTAGCCTGCCAGGCTCCTCTGTCCATGGAATTCTCCAGGCCAGAATACTGGAGTGGGTTGCCATTCCCTTCTCCAGGGGGTCTTCCCAAACCAGGGATTGAATCCAGGTCTCAAGCATTGCAGGCAGATTCTTTACCGTCTGAGCCACCAGGGAAGCCCAAGAATACTGGAGTGGGTATATATAATAATTTATAAAATATATTACATACATATGAATGTATAACTGAAACAAAAGTCTATGGAACAGAGCCTGTCCTTATGATCTGTAATGTCTTCTATATTTTCTATTCTATTTCTGTTCTCAAAATGTTGACTATAAACCACTGTTTTATAACCCAATAAAGATGCACCACCCAGTTTGAAAAACAGTGAGCTAACAACTACCACTAAGCTGCAAGCTTTGCAACTTCTTCATGGTTGGTATTTTTTTGTTGTCCTACTTGTTTATGAATCATTACAGGAATAACACTGCTTAAAAGGAATGAGTCTGTGACTTCAGAAGATGATGTACAAGAATTTTCAGAGCAGTACTACTCTAACAGCTCCAAACTAGAAACTTTCCAAATGCCCAAGGGCAGGAGACAGAACATACTCTTGTATTCACTTAGTGTAATAACTGTTCAGGCGCTTTGCTGGAGCAGCCGTGAAGAGATACCCCACATCCAAGGTAAGAGAAACCCAAGTAAGACGGTAGGCACTGAGAGAGGGCATCAGAGGGCAGACAGACTGAAGCCACAATCACAGACAGCTAGCTAATCTGATCACTCGGACCACAGCTTGTCTAACTCAGTGAAACTAAGCCATGCCATGTGGGGCCACCCAAGACAGACGGGTCATGGTGGAGAGATCTGACAGAATGTGATCCGCTGGAGAAGGGAATGGCAAACCACTTCAGTATTCTTGCCTTGAGAACCTCATGAACAGTATGAAAAGGCAAAAAGATAGGACACTGAGAGATGAACTCCCCAGGTCGGTAGGTGCCCAATATGCTACTGGAGATCAGTGGAGAAATAACTCCAGAAAGAATGAAGGGGTGCAGCCAAAGCAAAAACAACACCCAGTTGTGGATGGGACTGGTGATAAAAGCAAGGTTGGATGCTGTAAAGAGCAACACTGCATAGGAACCTAGAATGTTAGGTCCATGAATTAAGGCAAATTGGAAGTGGTCAAACAGGAGATGACAAGAGTGAACATCGACATTCAGGAATCAGTGAACTAAGATGGACTGGAATGGGTGAATTTAACTCAGATGACCATTATATCTACTACTGTGGGCAGGAATCCCTTAGCAGAAATGGAGTAGCCATCATAGTCAACAAAAGAATCTGAAATGCAGTACTTGGATGCAATCTCAAAAAGGACAGAATGATCTCTATTCATTTCCAAGGAAAACCATTCAATGTCACGGTAATCCAAGTCTATTTCCCAACAAGTAATGCTGAAGAAGCTGAAGTTGAACAGTTCTGTGAAGACCTACAAGACCTTCTAGAACTAACACCCAAAAAAGATGTCCTTTTCATTATAGGGGACTGGAATGCAAAAGTAGGAAGTCAAGAAACACCTGGAGTAATAGGCACATTTGGCCTTGGAGTACAGAATGAAGCAGGGCAAAGGCTAAGAGTTTTGCCAAGAGAACACACTGGTCATAGCAAACACCCGAACAGCAAGGAGAGATAAGAAAGCCTTCCTCAGTGATCAATGCAAAGAAATAGAGGAAAACAACAGAATGGGAAAGACTAGAGATCTCTTCAAGAAAATTAGGGATACCAAGGGAACATTTCAGGCAAAGATGGGCTCAATAAAGGACAGAAATGGTAAGGACCTAACAGAAGCAGAAGATATTAAGAAGAGGTGGCAAGAATACACAGAAGAACTGTACAGAAAAGATATTCACAACCCAGATAATCACAACGGTGTGATCACTCACCTAGAGCCAGACATCCTGGAATGTGAAGTCAAGTGGGCCTTAGGAAAAAGCTAGTGGAGGTGACAGAATCCCAGTTGAGCTATTTCAAATCCTGAAAGATGATGCTGTGAATGTGCTGCACTCAATATGCCAGCAAATTTGGAAAACTCAGCAGTGGCCACAGGACTGGAAAAGGTCAGTGTTCATTCCAATCCCAAAAAAGGCAATGCCAAAGAATGCTCAAACTACCGCACAATTGCACTCATCTCACACGCTAGTAAAGTCATGCTCAAAATTCTCCAAGCCAGGCTTCAGCAATATGTGAACCGTGAACTTCCAGATGTTCATGCTGGTTTTAGAAAAGGCAGAGGCACCAGAGATCAAATTGCCAACATCCGCTGGATCATGGAGAAAGCAAGAGAGTTCCAGAAAAACATCTATTTCTGCTTTATTGTCTATGCAAAGCCTTTGACTGTGTGGATCACAATAAACTGTGGAAAATTTTTCAAGAGATGGGAATACCAGACCACCTGACCTGCCTCTTGAGAAACCTGTATGCAGGTCAGGAAGCATAGTTAGAACTGGACATGGAACAGCAGACTGGTTCCAAGTAGGAAAAGGAGTATGTTAAGGCTGTATATTGTCACCCTGCTTATTTAACTTACATGCAGAGTATATTATGAGAAACGCTGGGCTGGAGGAAGCACAAGCTGGAATCAAGATTGCCAGGAGAAATGTCAATAACCTCAGATATGCAGATGACACCACCCTTATGGCAGAAAGTGAAGAAGAACTAAAGAGCCTCTTGATGAAAGTGAAAGAGGAGAGTGAAAAACTTGTCTTAAAGCTCAACATTCAGAAAACTAAGATCATGGCATCTGGTCCCATCACTTCATGGCAAATAGATGAGGAAACAGTGGAAACAGTGGCTCCAAAATTTATTTTGGGGCTCCAAAATCACTGCAGATGGTGAGTGCAGCCATGAAATTAAAAGACAGTTACTCCTTAGAAGAAAGTTACGACCAACCTAGACAGCATATTAAAAAGCAGAGATATTACTTTGCCAACCAAGGTCCATCTAGTCAAGGCTATGGGTTTTCCAGTGGTCATGTATGGATGTGAGAGTTGGACTGTGAAGAAAGCTGAGCGCCGAAGAATTGATGCTTTTGAACTGTGGTGCTGGAGAAGACTCTTGAGAGTCCCTTGGACTGCAAGGAGATCCAACCAGTCCGTCCTAAAGGAGATCAATCCTGGGTGTTCATTGAAGGACTGATGTTGAAGCTGAAATTCCAATACTTTGGCCACCTGATGTGAAGAGCTGACTCATTTGAAAAGACCCTCATGCTGGGAAAGATTGAGGGCAGGAGGAGAAGGGGACAACAGAAGATGAGATGGTTGGATGGTATCACCGACCCAATGGACATGGGTTTTGGTAGACTCTGGGAGTTGGTGATGGACAGGGAGGCCTGGTGTGCTGTGATTCGTGGGGTCGCAAAGAGTCGCACATGACTGAGCAACTGAACTGAAACTGAATAACTTTTAACAATGAGAACAAATAATCTATATATTATTATATGCAACAACATGGATTAATTCCTCAAACAAAATGTTGCAAGAAAGAAGCCAGGACAAATGAGTACAGGCCACATTCGAACTATAGAAAACATAAAAACAGGCAAAATTCATCTTAGGTTGTGAGAAGCCAGGACACAGTGGTTATCCTTAGGAAGAGGTAATGGCTGTTAAGGGACCTGATGGGGGTTTCTAGAGTGTTGGGAATGTTCTATTTGTTGATTTGCGTGCTGGTTATGACAAAGGAAGGGGGCAGGGCACAACCTTTAAAAGAATGGCATGGCCTGTTGTTGTTTAGTTGCTCAGGTGTGTCCAACTCTTTTGCAACCCCATGGACTGTAGCCCACCAGGCTCTTCTGTCCATGGGATTTCCCAGGCAAGAATACTGGAGTGGGTTGCCATTTCCTTCTCCAGAGGATCTTCCTGACCCAGGGATGGAACCTGTGTCTCCTGCATTCCCAGGCAGATTCTTCCCTGCATGACCTAAGGACACAACATAAAGTGATTAGAAGCAACTAGGTCCAAAATGGCCATGAGTTGTCTTCCATAAAGGCCAAACAGTGGGCAGTGGCCCAATTCCTGGCAATCCCCACCCTTTCCCCAAGATAGCTGGAATACTCCTCCTACTCATTCAGTTCACTTCAGTTCAGTCGCTCAGTTGTATCCGACTCTTTGCGACCCCATGAATCACGGCACCCCAGGCCTCCCTGTCCATCACCAACTCCCGGTAATTACCCACCCCCATAAATTCTGACAGCCCGATACCCTGCTGCCGCTTGGGCCTCTCGTGCCTTCCGAGATGGTCCACACTCTTGTGCACCGAGTGTTTCCTCCCTGAAGAGACCTTCTTTCACTCTACTGTGGCTCACTCTTGAATTCTTCCCTGCACAAAGCCAAGAACCTACACTTGGTGGCCGTCCCAGGGACTCAGATGTGACCATCCTCTTGTGCCCCACACTCTCCCTCCTGCCACAGTCACCGGGATATGATGAACTGTGATGACTCAGCAAGCTGTACATTTATGACAGGTGTACTTTTCTGTATGTATATTATACCTCCATAAAAAGGTTGTTGTTTTTTTAAATTAAAAAAGGTAAGTGCCAAAGGGACTGACTCAGCCACTGCCAGGCTTCAGGGCAATAACCCTGGGGACAGAGAGAGTGGGAACCACCCCCCTTCCACATGAGGAGAGAAGAACAGGTTGAGCCTCTGGGTCCTGGAGCAGAGAGACATGAGAACACTGAGCTGTTTGGGAACAGGATGGATCCTGAGGCTCAGGGGCCGTTGCTCAGAGCTTCAGCCCAATTTCACACCTAGGACACACAGAAACATGCAGGCTGCCCAGGAACCTGGAAATGATGATCTCATAAAAATATATCATTTAATTTTAACAACTCATTATCATTTCTTTTAAAGCAAGGAAGGCAAAATCCATCCTATTCAAGGAACCTTGGTCTTAGTCTGAAAGATTAAACGCTGGAGGACAAGGACACAACCTATAATTTGATCCCAGGGGAGAAAAACAGGCCTCTCTCTCTTGCTGCTGTAAATTATGGATAGAAGAAGCTTTCCTTTTTCACAAGTACTCAATGTCCCCTCATATGGTTTCCCAGCTGTGACCTCAGGGCTCCAGAAGCTCCTCAGTCACGTGTCAAGTCCCAGTCAGGGAGTGGATACCTCAACCATTTCCCATGATCTCTGGCATTAAGGAGACAGTATACCCAGAAGTCTTGCCCTGTGCGGTTTAGAGGGCAATCTTGACCCAGTACTCTGAGAGCATCAGCTCTGAAATGTGAATATGCCAAAGAATCATAAAAGGGCTTTTTGTCCTTCAGATTGGTTAATTTCTACTGAACTCTCTTCAATTCAACTGATTCTTTCTTCTGTTATTTCCGGTCTGCTGTTGAGCCCATTTGGTGAATTTTTAAATTTCGATATATTTTCAGTTCCAGAATTTCCATTTGGGACATTTTTTTATAATTTCTATTTCTCTGCTAAGATTTCCTATTTATTAAATCATTACAAGTAATCCTTAATATGCTTGAGCATTTTAAGAGCTACTTATAAATGCCCGTCCACTAATTCTATCATCTGGCTCATCTTGGGGTCAGTCTCCGTAGTCCATAGATGACCTTTTCTCTTGAGTAGAGGTAATGTTCTCCTATGTCTTCTTATGTTTACTAATTTTGGATAACCCTGGACATTGCAAATGATATGCTGCAGAGACTCAGGATTCTGTTACACTTCTTGCAAGAGAATTTGGTTGTTTGCTAAAACATTCCAGTGACTTGGCTATGCTCTAACTCCAAGCTCCGTCTTCCCTGCGGTAGATGGCAGCTGTCATCTTCATCCAGCTCTTTAGCCTCAGCTGGACTGCTTGGGGGCTGCCCCACACACCCACAATTCAGGGGTCAACTAGAGGTTTGGACATAGCTCATACACAGAACTTGAGACTCGACCTGTGTTGTTTTCTCCTTTCCAGGTCATCCCCTGCAACTCTCCAGGTGCTGCAGTGGCCCTGAACTCTGTCCTCTGGGCAGTCACTCCAGTAACAGCGAGTGTTTACTGAGCCTGAGCCATCTTGTTTGGTATCAACTGGGCTTGCTCTGAGATGGATAAGCCATAAAGCCTGAAGCCCCATCCAGTGCCACTGCTATCTTCCAAGTGGCCCCTTCTTTCAAATGTTACCTCTGCCTGTTTGGGTTGCTCTCTGGTGCCTTCAAGTAGTTGTTTTCATATTTTGCCCAGCATATACAGTCGTTTTCTGTGGGAGGGCTGGTCTGATAAGAACAGTTCTGCCATTACCAGGAGAACCCAGGCCCTGGTGTGCTAATATAAAATTGTGCAGTGTCAGGCACCCCTCCCAGAGGATATTGACTCAGTAGGCTTGGGTGAGGCCCAAGAGCCTACATTGTAGAAAGGCTGTTCAAATACCTAGCACATTGATTCCTCCTTATTTATTATGCACACACTCACAGAAAATCTAACCTAAGCTATATTTATTTACCAGAGAAAAATTACCAAAAATGCATACTTAACCACCAGTGTCAGTGACCCAGTAAAGCTCATGGATTCTCCTAAAGGAGGCTAAGCTCAGGATTGATTCAGTGGTTTGCAAGACATAGCATGAAGCCATGGGAATGGCACAGAGAACCAAAGCAAGCAGATCAAGAGACACTGGGTTTGTCCCCTAGCAGTGGGCCTGTAGACATGGTCCCCTCCAGAACCCCTGTGCAGTGAGCCTAGAGAAAGGAAAGGACTGACTCAGGGCAGACTGATGGGACTTAAGAAATGTCTGCAAACTGGAATCCTGGCTATCCCTTACACTGGATGAATTTAAGCCACTCAAGGCCAGGCCACACTTACTGCCTCAGCACTACCAGCTCATACCAGCACTCTGCCCGACTGGAGGAGGCACCCAATAAATATTTGCTAAATAAATAAAGAAAGTTATTTTCTGGTGCAGGAGGTTATCAAGCGAGTGATTTGGGTCAAAAGGCACTATGCATCAGAGAGAACAACCTCTCCAATGAGAGCTCTTCAGTTCAGGAAACAAAATCAAAACACCCTAAGTGGTTAGTAATTGAACACAACTCAATCTGAAAGACTTCCAAGACTGGCCTCACTCAATTTTCCCACCAAAGGGAGGCTCAATTCTTGCACTTATTTTAATAACACCTGTATCACAGGTACACTTACTGTATTGGAATTTTCTTGAAATTCTGAATCTGTGGACAGAAGGCTTAAATTCCTCAGACAAAGTGAGTGATTTGTATCCTGTGAAAGAAAAAAAAATTCTAATTGACAAACAATTGGGATTTACTGTATTCTATTATGTAATAAGACACTTGATTACAGTGTCCCTAAGATTCCAAATGTCTAGAGAATAAAAAACCATTCAAAACAAAGGCTACATGAATTATTTCAATTTTTAAAATCCTGATATTCTTAAGAAGAAATTGTTTACGTTCTTAAACATGGTTAGTAGAGTTTAAGAATTATCTTATGACTCAGGCTCCAGAGTAACAAAAGCTATAATAACATGAAATCAACAATATTTGTGAAATTGGTCTATCATTGACAAAGCAATACATGACTTCATTTACTACTAATATAATCCTCTGTAGTATTATTTCACATTCCCATTTTAAGTATGAGGAAATTAATGCTAAGATTAGCAGTGAACGGTCCAAAAGTCACACTGCTAATTAACATAACCCAGACCCAGTGCTTCTGACTGCAAGTCCATCTTCCATTACTTCACTGTGGCCCCAGCATGCGCATCTCAGGGACTGTCACTTAGAGTGGTGCTGAGGGGTTACTATTCCTATACGGGTACTGTGCTAACTCAGAATTCTGGATTCCCAGAATGCCAGCTGTGACTCACATACTTTATGTGGCTGCCCTACTTTACCTCATGCATCATATGTTCTGACTCGTGCATGTATTTAACAAATACTCACTGAGCATCTAATATGTATTAAGCCCTGTTCCTGGCCCAGGGATACAGTAATAAAGTGCCTGCCACCAGAGAGCTTCCATTCAGTGTGGGGAGGGGGCCAGACAAAAAACCAAATAAATATACAGTATACAAGAAACTAAGGGGAGTCGAGAAGGCGAGAGTAAGAGATGCTCTTTTATCAGATCAGGAAGGGACTCTTGGAGCAGATACTGAAGAAGGCGTGGGCCATGCACACACGTGGGGAAAGTGATTCACACAGAGGGTACAGCACACACAAAGGCCTGGAGGCAAGGTGGGCTTCCCCAGTTCAAGGAACCGCAAGGTGGATGGTACGACTCAAGTGAAATGAAGGGAAGTAAACGAAGAGAAGTGACCAGGCCAGAGTGTCCAGGACCTTCTGGGCCACTGGGGAGATTCTGACTTTTACCTTAAGCGATGTAAGAAGCTCCTGAAGGGGTATAAGCAGAGAACAGACGTGATTAGCCTCATTGTTTAGGAAGATCAGGGTGGAGTATCAGTGGGGAGAAGGGAGGGGAAAGGTTTTCTTAACAACCACTTAGCAGGTCATTGCAAGAATCCAGGCCAGACAATGACAAGGGCTTGAATGAAGTAATCAGATCAGATTCTAGGAAGATGGAACTGATAGATGCCGGTGGGTGTGTGGAATGAGGGAAAAAAAGAGGAGTCAAGAATGACTCCAGTATGTTTGGCCTGCGCCACTAGAAAAACAGAGGTGCCATTTAGTAAGATGTGGAAGACGGCAGGAGGAACAAGTTGGACGCGTCAGGGCTGGGAAACGTAGTATCACCTGGGTGGAGACATCGAGTAGGAGGTTGAATACATGTCTAAAGTTCAGGAGGAAATCTGGGCTAGAGATATAAATTTAGGACTCAAAGGCAATCTTGATGCCTTTGAAAGCCTAAGACTAGAGCAGATTCCCTCCACTGGGGAACTAACAGTCAGCCAAGAGATGTGAAGTCTGGACCCTGTGCACGGGGACCTCCAATGCGTAAAAGCTATTGGTGAGAAACTGTGACTGTTACAAAAGCGAGAAAACTGATCATGACTTCACAAACGCAGCTTTGCAAAGACTCTCAAGTCTTAGTGTTTTTATCTGGTTTTACAGACCGGGAGACTGAGGCACAACGAAGCCATCTACCGAAGGTCATGTGTCTAGTGGAGGAGCTTGGATGTGAGTTCAGATTCTTCACAACCTCGTATGATTCGGGGGGGGTCAAGAACCAGGCTCTGGAATCAGATGGTCTGCCTAAAGGGCACTAATTACAACCTTTGGATACTTAGCCAAGATATTTAATTTCTCCTTACCTCGGGTTTCTCTATCAGTGGTATGGGAATAATAATACTGACCTCTTGTAAGCAGGATAATTCACTGAAGAAAACTTAGCACAGTACTTGGCATACAGTAAACATTCAGTAAATATTATTACCAATAAGACACAGGAGGAAGAGCCCTTTTAAAGGGATCCTTTTCTGTTTAAAAATCAGAAACCACAGAATCATGCTGTCTCTCCCCAAATCAAAACCATATTACATACTTTAAGAACCTTGTTATTCTAAAGGGGGTCAGTGAGCTTCCAGTTTATTTATAAAATAGTAAAATAACAACAGTTCTCTCTTTTTGGGTGCAAAAGACATAAGGTAAGTGCCCAAACTCGTATCAGAAGTAGTAACAGTAAATTTATCCCAGGATCTCTCTGGAAAGAAGCCATAGAGGAGAGGGCTTGGTAAAGAAAAACAGACAAAACCACCTAAACCTCTGCAGAGGCTTGTCTGTGGTTCAGTGCCTTAAAGGCAGTGGCTATCGAACCACTAGGTCTGCAGACAATTCTAAAGGGCAGGGGACCACCCCTCCCCAGACTCCACCTGGTTCTCCAGCGATGGATTAATGGAAGGGTGAAGCAAATCATTAAATTGTGTCCCAAACTCAAGTTCAAATGTACTATTTTACAGGACATGAATGGGAAAATAACACCCTTTGAGAGCACCTGGCCGACCCTGTGGTAGCCATTCTGAGACCTCTGGTTCCAAGACACCTCTTCCATCAGACCTGACGGAGGGGAGGCGGAGCCAAATCAGGGGCTGACGCACAGGGAGCCTGGTGAAATCTCTGGCTTCTGCCACCCCCTCACAAAGACATAGATCTTGACACCGATTCCTTCTTTCTTGCTAACAGACTTAGAGAAAAGGCATTTTAACCTTTTATTTTGAGACACAAACAACTGTCGCTGTTCTATGCTGCCCAGATCAAAACGAGAGACAAAACACTCCACACCTCTGATCCGCTGTGATTTAGAAGTGCACTGTATGAGCTTCCTTTGTTATCGTGACCTTTCATGTGACTTTTGAGACTGTACTGAGTGCTGAATGTTTTCTCACAGCCATTGCTGGGGCAGAAAAAGGGTCTTTCACCTGCAAGAATGAAAAGAGGTGTTAATTTCACCATAAAATCATTTCACTGGATTGAGACATCTACTTTCCCCTAACATAGGGAAGTAAATATGCTAATGAGGGTTCAAGTAATACACTGGATCAATTACCCACAAGTTAACCATCCCAGTCCTAAAATTTAATGCAGAGCAAAGCACTGAGAATGGCCTGCTCTTTGGAAGTTAAAAGAGAAGACTAGTTTCTTTTCCCCTCCTCAGACTCTTTACTGAGTATCTCTGAATTGGTTTTATTTCTTAAGGTTAAGCTCCTGAGTCCAGTCTTTAGATCCTTTTAAACATCTGAGAGGAACTCAGACATTATAGGTGAAGGCCAACTGGTTAGACTTGCTCTCCCCACAAAGCGGAACAGGTCTCAATGGAAACACTCGTATTTACTGGCTCCTAAACTCACCAGTATGTGTACGGACGTGAGTTTTAAGGTGGTGGCTCGCTGCAAATGCTTTTCCACAGCCATCATGATCACACCTAAGGGAGTTGTTTAAGCAGAGAGGATAGCAGTCATTAGCTAATCGACCTTTATCTTCAATATCTCTTGTAAATACAAACTTAAAACTGCTCAGAACACTATGATCAGATCGACAAAACGGGTTTTACAGATGGGAATGATGACAGGTCCCTGGAAAAGTAAGGTGATGAATCTGGTATCAGAGGGAGAGGCTGGCCCAGGAAACATATTTCTTGTCCTACAGGTAAGGCACAAGCTGAGAGCCCTAACAAGAAACGCCTTTTGATGAATGATACAACAGAATTCTATTGACAAAGAGAACGCATATGGAAAACCTACTGTGGCAAATGAAACATAAGGAATATCGGTGATGGGTACAGAGGCTTCCACATAGGCACAGGGCGCAAAATACAACACTAGAGCAAAATCAGTCAGAATACACCGGCTACAATGTAATTATCTGTCATCTTCAGAGAACTTCTCTCTCTTACTTTCTTGATAACTAAACCCAGAGGCAATATTACCCTCCTTAGGACTCCAAGGGCATTCACCTGCATGCTGCTTTTATGGCGCCTGTCATTCCCAACCTTATTTTATCTCTGTGTGAATACATTTGTTATCTCCTCTCCTAGATTGCAATTCCTTTGAGGGCAGGGTCCATGTGGTTCTTCACATCTGCTGTAGCTCTTGCACAGAGCAGGCATTCGGTCACTATTTACATGAACAAATGCATATACTTATAAGCCAAAATATTTTATTTCTTTAAATAGAAAGCTTCTCTAAAGCATTTTACCTTTTAAGTACACAAAATCATTGCGTCTAAAGCCCCATCTAACATTCAAGAAAAATTAGCAGTTTTAATCTTGACAAAAACATGTGTAATTGAATAGAAATCAGAATCCCCTTGACAGCCGTATGGGGGAAAATGCAACCCAAGCTTCACAGCAGCTGGAGAGTAACCAACTAGGATCTAAACGTTCTTGCCTTTAGAGGGGCTATGACTCAGAAATGTATCTGTAATTCTTAAAAACACATTTCCATTTAATTGGTGTTTAAGAGTTGACTGGACTGAACTGAACTGAAGAGTTGACTGTCCCTGAAGACTTTCCGATTTTTAGGTGTCCTAATGAGATGAGTGATTTCAGAATAGAAAGGCAGCATATTTAATGCCATGAACCTAATAGCAATCCCTCCTGCCTAAATTCAGAGACATGTTTCTGAGACAGAGACAGTTTTCAGTAATATATCTATGTTGTATTTAGGATGAATCCTTACAAACTGATCACCTCATTAAAAACATCATATAATCACTCCAAAGTTGTTTTTCAATCCCTGCTGAATGCCCAGAACCACACTATATGCTGTGAGCACAGGAGAAAGTAGATGATACAACTCCTTCCTTCCAGCTTATATTTATACATGTATCAAATACGTAAGGAGAAGGCAACGGCAAGCCACTCCAGTACTATTGCCTAGAAAATCCCATGGATGGAGGAGCCTGGTAGGCTGTAGTCCATGGGGTCGCTAAGGGTCGGACACGACTGAGCGACTTCACTTTCACTTTCACACATTGGAGAAGGAAATGGCAACCCACTCCAGTGTTCTTGCCTGGAGAATCCCAGGGACGGGGAAGCCTGGTGGGCTGCCGTCTATGGGGTCACACAGAGTCGGACACGACTGAAGTGACTTAGCAGCAGCAGCAGCAGCAGCAGCAGCAAATACGTAAGTGTGTTCACATATATATATATATAAATGGAAATGGGTGGGCTGCCGTCTATGGGGTCGCACAGAGTCGGACATGACTGAAGCGACTTAGCAGCAGCAGCAGCAGCACTGTTTACAATAGCCAGGACATGGAAGTAACCTAGATGTCTATCGGCAGACGAATGGATAAGAAAGCTGCGGTACATATACACAATGGAATATTACTCAGCTATTAAAAAGAATGCATTTGAATCAGTTCTAATGAGGTGGATGAAACTGGAGCTTATTATACAGAGTGAAGTAAGTCAGAAAGAAAAACACCAATACAGTATACTAACGCATATATATGGAATTTAGAAAGACGGTACCAATAACCCTATATGCAAGACAGCAAAAGAGACACAGATGTATAAAACAGTCTTTTGGACTCTGTGGGAGAGGGCGAGGGTGGGATGATTTGAGAGAACAGCACTGAAACATGTATATTATCATATGTGAAACAGATCGCCAGTCCAGGTTTGATGCATGAGACAGGGTGCTTGGGGCCGGAGCACTGGGATGACCCTGAGGGATGGGATGGGGAGGGAGGTGGGAGGGGGGTCAGGATGGGGAACACATGTACACCCGTGGCTGATTCATGTCAATGTATGGCAAAAACCACTACAATATTGTAAAGTAATTAGACTCCAATTAACATAAATTAATTAATTTAAAAAAGACGCTCCTATGAGTGTATGTGCACAAAGCAACAACCAAACAAGTGATTGAAAACAAACACTACCTGTCCCACGGCTTAAGCATCTGTGCCCCTCACCCCCTCCTTCCCGCCTCACTCTTCCCAGGCAGGCGTCCTCACCCCCGTGCCCGGCGTCCCATTCTCACACTGTCTGGTTGCTTGTGGTTCTCTTCCACCAGAGCTGACTAAGGTTCTCAGGAGAGCCTGCATCTCAGCATTTCTCTAGTACTGATGAGGGCGTTTCAGTAAACGCTTCGTAAAAGTAAAGGGAAAGAATAAGGCAGAGACGCCATCGTCCACAGAGCAGGTAGAGACGCTCTTGGACCCCAGCACCCTTCCTTCAGTCTGCAGTAGTTTATAGCTATCCTGGGGACAGCGAACACTGCCCAAAGAACTAGCAAAGGGGATTTCCTTCCCATTTTGAAAAATACTAGAGTACATCAAGACACCCCCCCGAAACATGGTCAGTGATAAATAGAAAACAGCAAGACCCACCGAAATGGCTTTTCTCCTGTATGGGTTCGAATGTGCTTCCTCAGATCACTGAGTGTGGTGAAGTACTTGCTGCAGCCTTCAGATTCACAGTTAAACGTCTTCCCTGTGTGAAGCCTCTGATGTGCTTTCAGCCTGCAAGATACCCCAGAGAAATCCCCTTTGTCATAATGCACGCCAGAGCTTTCCCACTTCAGCTTAATGTGCATCAAGGTCAAGTACATAAGAATTCTACAGTCATGATACACTAATATCAACATTTTGTGCTCAAAGAGAAATTCAAAGAATTATGCAGCAGAGCGGTGTGAGTGTGACCCTGAAGCCAGGCTGCCTGGGACTCAAATTCTGGTCTCCTCTACCAGAAGGGGATCTTGACCCTCTCTGTGCTTCCATTCCCTTTGCAGCACACAGGACACTGCCGAGCACGCAGCAAGTGCTTTTCAAGTACTTGTGCTCAGCTGTGTCCGACTCTTTGCGATCCTACGGACTGGAGCCCACCAGTGTTAGCTATTATCATGTTTGCTATGTGATAGCCAACGCTGAAGACTAATATAAGTCTTCTGATATAAACGGTAGAAAAGACAGATGGCTAATGAAGACCACTCCCCACTTCTTGGGGGTACAAAAAAGCTAATCTTCAAGTTGAGGCTGGGAAGGAAATCAAAGAATCCTTAATATCAAGTTCCTGAACCAACAGGAGATATTATTCCATACCAACTACTAAAATCCTCAGGCCGGGATGTCATTCCGGGAGACACAAATCCAGACACAAAGCTTCTCTGACGGGAACCGACCCAGGATGTGTCCATGTTACAGCTCCTCTGAGGAACCGTGAGCAGCTGAGCGTGGCTGCCCTCCTGAGAGCCCCACATGCGAGCGTCCGCACGGTGCAGGGCGGGCACTGTGGTCACGACACAGCCAGGCTCGACACAGCCAGGCTCGGAGGCTGGCGGTGCTTGGGGGGGTGCTGACCTGTACAGCGTGTTGAACGCCTTCTCACAGCCCTGCACGTCGCACTCAAATGGCTTCTCCTTCGTGTGCACCCGCACATGGATCCTGAGGCTGTAGGAGGTGAGGAAGGCCTTGCCGCAGCCCTCCTGGTTACAGACGAAGGTGTATTCCCCTCGATGGGTCTTCTGGTGGGTGCGCAGGTTGCCTGCTGTGCTGTAGGTGCGGGGACAGCCCTCAAAGGTGCACTGGTACCGCTTTACCTGGCAGACGGAGGACACCTCATCAGTGGCACAACAGAGCTGCCCAGGGCCTAACTCCCCCCAGAGCCAGGCTCTCAGGAGAGGCAGGTGAGATACACAGGCTTCTGTCGTCGACACAGAAAGCACCCTCTAACACCAGTGGGGAACTCTTCCTGCTGAGCAAATTACACCGGGGCAACAAATGATGAGAGCAATGGGCAAGAGACAAAGCAGAGGTAGTTAAATACTCTAAATGAATATAAGACCGGGATCCAGTCAACACCCACCCCCTAAAGGTGGGCATATACTAATACACTCACCCACACTCAACTAGAATTTGACTTTAGGGTTTGACTCAACATCCTGTCCTCTGGGCCTGTAACCTGATGAGAATTAACCAATATAAAACTGAGTTTAAAACATTCTGAAATTTATATACTCAGTCATAGGTGTACTAATTCAGTTATATACCAGCATAGTCTCTTCTAGAATTTCAGATCTACACAATGAAAAATACGCATCATGGATTTCGGGGAATGTTTGGTAGCATGGCATTTCTCAAACTGCCATCCTCTTGGTCCCCTTCCCTCACCACTCTTCCTGGAAAGTGAGCTATCCACAGGAGCCTCCACTTCCCTCAATGCCTGTGGGACCACTCGGCAAGGTGCCTTCAATGGCCGAAACCATGCTCCTGAACTTGCTGGTGGTCAAACTCTTTCCTCCTTCCCAATTTTCCTTTAGTATTTGAAAAACATTTCTCACCAATGCCCTCTCCTTCTGAAAACATGCCCTACACCACAAAGCAATTCCGTAGGGCTCTTTATCTTCTTCCCTGAGTCAGTCACTCCTTTTCTGTAACCTCTACATATAGCTTCAGCCCAAAGCTTCTCTCTCATCTTCCAAACCTTCCCCATCTCTCTCCTGGGAAAGGGGAAGCATCACAGCCTTGGCTGGAGAAAAATGAATACTGGTGCTTAGGTCCAGGACTTTGAGCAGGTCTTTCCACGTCTCTGAACTAAAGGGTCTTGATTTCTGCATGGCAGAACTGAAGGCCCTGCTGTCTCACGGTGCTTGTGAGCAGAACAAAATGAGACAAAGCATCTGTGGAAAGACTCCGTCAAGGTCCTGACACTACACAGAGCAAGGCGCTAGTTCTGCCTATTCTTCAGCGTCAGCAAACACCTTCCTCCTTTAATCCTCATCATCTCCAAGCTTTAGTCTACTACTCTTGCCACACGACTGGTATTCATTCAACAGTTAATGAACTCCTATAGCCCAGGCAACAAGCTAGATACCACAGATAAAAAGGTGAACAAGACAAAAAGCTTTCTTTCTAAGAAGCATCATTTTAAGGAGGCACATGTGCACAAATGATTATAGACTGTGCTGAGTTGGACGATGTACACACCCACGGTGCTTGGGAAACATAAAAAAGGGAAAACTAATCCTCAAAATTAGAGATTCCAAGGGAACATTTCATGCAAAGATGGGCTCGATAAAGGACAGAAATGGTGTGGACCTAACAGAAGCAGAAGATATTAAGAAGAGGTGGCAAGAATACACAGAAGAACTGTATAAAAAAGATCTTCACGACCAAGATAGTCACGATAACGTGATCACTGACCTAGAGCCAGACAACTTGGAATGTGAAGTCAAGTGGGCCTTAGAAAGCATCACTACGAACAAAGCTAGTGGAGGTGATGGAATTCCAGTTGAGCTATTTCAAGTCTTGAAAGATGATGCTGTGAAAGTGCTGCACTCAATATGCCAGCAGATTTGGAAAACTCAGCAGTGGCCACAGGACTGGAAGAGGTCAGTCTTCTTTCCAATCCCAAAGAAAGGCAATGCCAAAGAATGCTCAAACTACCACACAAATGCACTCATCTCACACGCTAGTAAAGTCATGCTCAAAATTCTCCAAGCCAGGCTTCAGCATATGTGAACCGTGAACTCCCAGATGTTCAAGCAGGTTTTAGAAAAGGCAGAGGCACCAGAGATCAAATTGCCAACATCCGCTGGATCATGGAGAAAGCAAGAGAGTTCCAGAAAAACATCTATTTCTGCTTCACTGACTATGCCAAAGCCTTTGACTGTGTAGATCACAATAAACTGTGGAGCATTCTGAAAGAGACGGGAATACCAGACCACCTGACCTGCCTCTTGAGAAACCTGTATGCAGGTCAGGAAGCAACAGTCAGAACTGTACATGGAACAACAGGCTGGTTCCAAATAGGAAAAGGTGTACGTCAAGGTTGTATATTGTCACCTTGCTTATTTAACTTATATGCAGAGTACATCATGAGGAATGCTGGGCTGGAAGAAGCACAAGCTGGAATCAAGATTGCTGGGAGAAATATCAATAACCTCAGATATGCAGATGACACCACCCTTATGGCAGAAAGTGAAGAGGAACTCAAAAGCCTCTTGATGAAAGTGAAAGAGGAGAGTGAAAAGGTTGGCTTGAAGCTCAACATTCAGAAAACAAAGATCACGGCATCTGGTCCCATCACTTCATGGGAAATAGATGGAAAAACAGTGGAAACAGTGTCAGACTTTATTTTTTTGGGCTCCAAAATCACTGTGGATGCTGATTGCAGCCATGAAATTAAAAGACGCTTGCTCCTTGGAAGGAAAGTTATGACCAACCTTGATAGTATATTAAAAAGCAGAGACATTACTTTGCCAACCAAAGTCCGTCTAGTCAAGGCAATGGTTTTTCCCGTGGTCATGTATGGATGTGAGAGTTGGACTGTGAAGAAAGCTGATCGCCGAAGAATCGATGCTTTTGAACTGTGGTGTTGGAGAAGACTCTTGAGAGTCCCTTGGACTGCAAGGAGATCCAACCAGTCCATTCTAAAGGAGATCAATCCTGGGTGTTCATTGGAAGAACTGATGCTAAAGCTGAAACTGCAATGCTTTGGCCACCTCATGCGACGAGTTGACTCACTGGAAAAGACTCTGATGCTGGGGAAGGTTGGGGGCGGGAGGAGAAGGGGACGACAGAGAATGAGATGGCTGGATGGCATCACTGACTCGATGGACATGAGTTTGAGTGTACTCCGGGAGTTGGTGATGGATAGGGAGGCCTGGCGTGCTGTGATTCATGGGGTCGCAGAGAGTTGGACACGACTGAGTGACTGATCTGATCTGATCTGATCTGAATCCTCAGATGCTGGGAGGGATTGGGGGCAGGAGGAGAAGGGGATGACAGAGGATGAGATAGCTGGATGGCATCACTGACTCGACGGACATGAGTTTGAGTGAACTCCGGGAGTTGGTGATGGACAGGGAGGCCTGGCGTGCTGTGATTCATGGGGTCGCAGAGGGTTGGACATGACTGAGCGACTGAACTGACCTGAATCCTCCTCAGAAAGACTGGACTCAGTGAAGGCTTAGAAACAGGCATTCTGTCTGAACTTAGGGTGTGTTCTGGTTTGCCTATTGGTCTATTTTTTAGGGATTAACTGAAAAAGTGTTCCTTAGACAAACTGGAAGAGAGAGGCATTCCAAAAGAGGTAACGCCTTGACAACTACATGCAGAGACGAGTGAGCACTCTGGTCCAGGAGACCACAAACACACCTCAGTAGGTAAGAGACAGGAAAAAGAATCTAGAAAAATGAGTGAAGCCTCCTCAGTTAAGCTGTGAAGTAGAGGAACAGGACAACAGGGAGCCAAGATAATCTTGGTTTTAACCAAGACAGTAACACAACCAGATGAGGGTTTAGAAGAGATCGTTCTGGAAACCTATGGAAGACAGACTGGAAGGGTAAGCGAACAGAAGAAGGGGTAGCACAGGTTAAGAGAAGGAGGAAAACTGTCCAAGACAGAGGTGAGAGGAAGCCAAACTAGGGAGGTGATGGGACTTCCCTGGCAGTTCAGGGGTTAAGACTCCGTGCTCCCAATTATAGGCAACCTGGGTTTAATCCCTGGTCAGGGAACTAAGATCCCACATGTCACAGAGCATAAATAAATAAAGTGACAGTGGACATTATGAGAGATGAATTCCGGAGAAAATAAAAGTGGGGGGAAATGAGTGGCTCTAGTGACAACAGTTGTGCTCAGGCGTGGCAGCAATGGGGAGAGGCAAAGTCAAGATCAACTCCCAAGGTTACGGCCTGGATGATAAAGCCGATGGTCACATCCCAATTTTGGACTGGACAGAGGGTGGGGAGAGGTGATAAGTTGGGCTTGAGGTGCTGCCAGGTAGCAATGTCTAGTAGACACACATATAGGCTGGAAGCTAAAAAATAAAGTCTAGTGCAGGAGTTTCTGGTACACAGATAATAGTTGCCTTTACTATATAACAAAGCAGGCTGGTTCAAGGCCCAACTCTGCTACTTGCTGTGTAACTCTGGGAAAATTACTTAAGCTAAGTCTCCAACTCCTATTTACAACATGGAGGAAAGAAAATCAATCTTTTTAGGGTTGTTTTAAGGATTAGGGATAATTCATGTAAAGTATTTCAACACAGGGACTGGCATATAGTAGATGCTCAATAAAATCTTGGCCACGAGGCCAAAGGACGGACTTCTAAAGGTCACCAATGTTTAGGGAACTGGTAAAAAGAAGAGATGCCATTGATGGGTGAATGGGTGACAGGACTGGGGAATTGGGAAGAGAATACAAAGGACATGGAAGTCACAGAAGCCATAAGATAAAAGGTCTTAAGGAAAAGAGAATGATCAGGATGTTGTCAGAAAAAACAAGGAAGATAGGAAGGGCTAGGGAAAGTATAGGATCCAGCAGCTAGGAATTCACCAAGGACTCAGCAAGACTAGTTTCAATGGACTGATGAGGTCAGAAGTCTGGCTTTAGGGTGAATCATGAAAGGCAGGGACAGAGAATGGAGATGCAGAGTGGCAGCACAGGTGGACTTCTGAGTTGATAAAGTCTCGTTTGTGTGACGTAAGATATGTTTTCAGAGTATTTGGAAGGAAAAGGGTCCTGGAAGAAAGAAGCTGAGGATCTGGGAGGAACATGAAGATGAAGACGGGTAGAGGGAAAGGCCTCAGGTACAGAGGAGGACATTCAGAGAAGGAGGGTCTGATGTTAGGATGGGGTGACTCAAGGGCCTTTTGGGCCATGTGGTCTCTCTTACAGCTACTCAACTCCGCTGCCGTATGTATGTGGAAGTAACCATTTGTTGTTTAGACGCTAAGTTGTGTCTGACTCTTTTGCAACCCCATGGACTGTGGCCCGCCAGGCTCCTCTGTCCATGGGATTCTCCAGGCAAGAATACTGTGGTGGGTTGTCATTTCCTTTTCCAGGGGATCTTCCTGACCCAGGGATCAAAACTACATCTCCTGCATTGGCAGGCAGACTCTTTACCACTGAGCCATCTGGGAAGCACTGAAAGTAACCATCAGTTCAGTTCAGTTCAGTCGCTCAGTCGTGTCCGACTCTCCGCGACCCCATGAATCACAGCACGCCAGGCCTCCCTGTCCATCACCAACTCCCGGAGTTCACTCAAACTCATGTCCACAGAGTCGGTGATGCCATCCAGCCATCTCATTCTCTATTGTCCCGTTCTCCTCCCGCCCCCAACCTTTCCCAGCATCAGAGTCTTTTCCAGTGAGTCAACTCGTCAGTACATAAATGGACAAGCAAGGTTGTGCTCCAAAAAAACTTTATTTTTGGACAATGAAATATGAATTTCATCATTTTCATATATCATGAAATAATGTTCTTTTGATTAAAAATAATTTTTAAATGTGAAAACCATTCTACAAACACAGGCATCTGCCAAACCCTGAAAACCTGTGGGGGTGGGGAGGGAGGGGCCCTGAGTCCTCCCATCTCCCCTGGACTCCAGGTCCTTCTCTCAAAAGCCCAATCCCTAGCAGGATTTTAGGTTCCCCAGATAAGGGTTCCGGAGAAGGCAATGGCAAGCCACTCCAGTACTCTTGCCTAGAAAATCCCATGGATGGAGGAGCCTGGTAGGCTGCAGTCCGTGGGGTCGCTAAGGGTCGGACACGACTGAGCGACTTCACTTTCACACATTGGAGAAGGAAATGGCAACCCACTCCAGTGTTCTTGCCTGGAGAATCCCAGGGACGGGGGAGCCTGGTGGGCTGCCGTCAGTGGGGTCACACAGAGTCGGACACAACTGAAATGACTTAGCAGCAGCAGCAGCAGATAAGGGTTCTCCTGCTCACTCACACCTTTCCCTTCCCTAGGCCACATAGGAGGTGCTCCATAAATACCCGCTGAATTGAACTACTGACCAGGCATTCTCATGTCTCAGGGCCTAGTTTTGAAGCCAATCACCACCAGATTTATTCTAAAACAGTGCCCACACATGCCATTTCTCTGCTCAAATGATGAAGTCCCAACTCCCTAGCCATGTATTCAAATTCCTTCAAGGTCCTCTTCAGGCCAACAGCAGGGATCTGCTAAGGTCCACAAGGGACAGTACCCTCTTCTCTAACTGCGACACTAGAGTCCCATTTGCTGCCTTTGCTCTCTCTTTTCTCTCTACTGGAAACGCCCAGTTCCTTTCTTCTCTGCTTTCCCCAATCTCG